>NC_057810.1:593045957-593190095 GCF_018294505.1 Triticum aestivum
CGCCCCGCGCCCCGCAGCCTCCGTCTCCGCCCTCCTCCGCCGTTCCCCGCGCCGGATCCGGCGAGATCCGGCCGGAGGAGGTTGCCCCGGGCCCTTCCTCGCCATCTCCGGCGAACTTCTCCGGTGAACCTCGGATTCACGTGCAACTCCCGATCCAGATCTGGAAATCCCGAGGTTGAATTCCACTAAGTCCTTTTTTCCTGTCATATTTTCATACCATGTTCGTTGCATCGTATCTCTGCATCCGTAGCTCCGTTTCGTGCGTGTAATATGTCAACTTGTTCGTCTCAACGAGTAGATCATTTCATTCCATTGCATCATATTCATTTGAGCTCATATTGATGCCTGAATCATCATTGTAAGAGTGCTTCATAATGTTTTCTGTTGTCTGTTAACAGAACGAGCTCTTTTGTCATTTTTGCCATGATTGCTGTGTGCATCCTATGAGGTTGATGTCTTCATGTGTTTTAAACTATGCTATGTCTTCTTTACAGAGGTGCACCATGTATTTTTGTGATCAATGTGGTGACTAGCACAAGCATGCAAACTAGGCATCGTGATGTTGCTGATTTTAGTCCCTGTTCTGCTGTTATTTTGATGTCATGTAAACTTGATGCTACAGAGTGATCCATGCATATTCTGAGATACTTCAGTAAGTATGTTTTGGACATATGGTTATTGTCTATCCATTAAAGCCCTTTGTTGCAATTATGCAGTAGTTTAGCATGTCATTTGAGTGCTCTACTTTTGCTTCAAAATGTTTCCTGGCAGATTGTTTACTTGTTATTCAATTTGGCCAAGCTTGCTATAGTTGATCCTTGCATGCTATGGACTTGTTCTTGACTTGGTTTGTTTCACAAACATGTCTTCTTGATGATGCTATGCTTATCTTGTCATGCAATGACTTGTGGTGAGTGAATCGAGCTTGTTAAGTAGGGTACATGATGTTGCTGTTTTGCTAGGCTGAATCTGTTATTTCGTGATGCTATATAAACATGTTGCTACTAGTCATTCTATGCATAATCTGAAGATGTTCTATAAACATGTTTTGATCTACATGTCATCCTATATCCATCCATGCCCCTGGTAGCATTTATAGCTTGCTGTAGCTTGTTCATATCTTGCTCCAAAGTTGCTTCATAATGTTGCTGTCAGCCTGTTAACATTAAGTTCAGTTGTTACCATGGTTGTTCCTAGTATTCCATGCACCCTATGACCTTGCTATTGCCATGCTTAGCTTCACAAATATGTCTTCTTACTGTTGGTTGCCTTGCCATGCCATGTTTTGCTCTGTAGTGAGTTGCACAAGCTCATCTACATGCCTTCATAATTATGTTCCTGCCATGTATGAATCTGTAATAATAACTTGCCATGTTTACATGGGTGCCATCATATTTTCTGATCCTTTTTGGCTTATGGTCAGTAAGGGACTTTTGATCTATGCAATTAGTAGATTCATGCCATGCCTTTGTTTGCCATTATAAGTTCCTGTAACATGTTGTTTGATAGCTCTAAACATTGCATCGTGATTTTATTTTCTGCAAAGTCTGAATTGTTATAACTTGCAATCTTATCATGTGTGTTTGAGCATGTTCTAGTGATTTCTGGAGATAGCTCAGTGTTCATGTTTTGTAATGATTTACCTGTACATCATGCCCATGTCTTTTGTTTTTATGTTGAGATGCTGTAGCTTGTTGTTTTGATGCTTGCAATAGGCCTAGTTGCTGTTTTGGACAGCTTGTCCTTTAAACTTGTATAGAGTGCATGTGTTGAACCGTTGCTCCGTTTTGAGTGTGCTCTATATGAAACTTGCTTGATTTTGCATGTAGATTCATATTATCATGTTGCATCCTTGTTTTGAGGTGTTTGCTTGATGTTTGAGTGCATTTTGCATCAATGCCATGTTTAACTTGTTTTGCTCATATCTTCTAGGCCGTAGCTCCGAACTAAGTGAACTTTATATGTAACTTGATTAGAATCTCGTGTAGATCATCTTTGTGCATCTTAACTTGCTGTTTAACAACTTGAACATAAGGTTTGTTCAGATCTGGACCAATTTCGAAATATGCATAGGACTTACCGGAATTGTTATATGTTGTTCCCGGCCTCATTTAGACTTGCCTTGATGTGTTGCTCTTGTTTGCATCATCTCTTGCCATGAGTAGCCTCATGTAGCTTTGTCATGCATCATGCTTGTTGTGCATCATGTCTTGTTCATGTGTGGTGTGTTTACTATGTTGTGTGCTTCTTTTCGATAGTTCCTGTTTTCGTTGCGATCATGAGTATTCGTTCGTCTACGCTTGGTTCGGCTTCATCCATTCGTCTTCTTCATGGACTCGTTATTCTTCCTTGCGGGATTTCAGGCAAGATGACCGCTACCCTGGATCTCACTACTATCATTGCTATGCTAGTTGCTTCGTTCTATCGCTATGCTGCGCTACCTATCACCTGTTTATCAAGCCATCCCAAATTGCCATGGACCTCTAACCTTTGATACCTTTCCTATGCAAACCGTTGTTTGGCTATGTTACCGCTTTGCTCAGCCCCTCTTATAGCGTTGCTAGTTGCAGGTGAAGTTGAAGATTTCTCCATGGTGGACAGGATTTTGGTTGGGATATCACAATATCTCTTATATTATTAATGCATCTATATACTTGGTAAAGGGTGGAAGACTCGGCCTTTTGCCTAGTGTTTTGTTCCACTCTTGCCGCCCTAGTTTCCGTCATACCAGTGTTATGTTCCCGGATTTTGCGTTCCTTACGCGGTCGAGTGATTTATGGGACCCCCTTGACAGTTCACTTTGAATAAAACTCCTCCAGCAAGGCCCAACCTTGGTTTTACATTTGCCTCACCTAGCCCTTTTTCCCTTGGGAGTCGCGCTCTCGAGGGTCATATTTATTACAGCCCCCCCGGGCCAGTGCTTGTCTAAGTGTTGGTCCAAACTAGAGCACCTGTGCGGGGCCATCCCTTGGCAACTTGGGTTACGTCGGTTCCTGTACACTTCGCTTATCCGGTGTTGCCCTGAGAACGAGATATGTGCAGCTCCTATCGGGATTGTCGGTGCATCGGGCGGTTTTGCTGGTCTTGTTTTACCATTGTCGAAATGTCTTGTAAACCGGGATTCCGAGTCTGATCGGGTCTTCCTGGGAGAAGGTCTATTCCTTCGTTAATCGGGAGAGCTTGTCATGGGCTAAGTTGGGACACCCCTGCAGGGTATAATCTTTCGAAAGCCGTGCCTGCGGTTATAGGCAGATGGGAATTTGTTAATGTCCGGTTGTAGATAACTTGACACCAGATCCGAATTAAAATGCATTAACCGCGTGTGTAGCCGTGATGGTCTCTTTTCGGCGGAGTCCGGAAAGTGAACACGGTCTTTGGGTTATGTTTGACGTAAGTAGGAGTTCAGGATCACTTCTTGATCATTGCTAGCTTAACGACCGTTCTGCTTGCTCTCTTCTCGCTCTTATTTGCGGATGTTAGCCACCATATATGCTTAGTCGCTGCGGCAACCTCACCACTTTACCCCTTCCTTTCCCATTGAGCTTTGCTAGTCTTGATACCCATGGTAATGGGATTGCTGAGTCCTCGTGGCTCACAGATTACTACAACAACAGTTGCAGGTACAAGTTGTGCGATGATCATGACGCGAGAGCGATGCTTGCTTGCATTGAGTTCTTCTTCTGCTTCTTCTTCAATCAGGGATAGGTTCCAGGTCGGCAGCCTGGGCTAGCAGGGTGGATGTCGTTTGAGTTTCTGTTTGTGTTTCATCCGTAGTCGGATGATGATCTTGTGTATGATGATGTTGTATTCATGTGGCATTTATGCCTTATGTATGTATCCGCTTATATTATGTAATGTTGATGTAATGATATCCACCTTGCAAAAGCGTTTCAATATGCGGGTCTATTCTTGGTGGGACCTTCGAGTTCCTTTTGGATAGGGTCGCATGTTGGGCGTGACAACCTATTGCTCAATCCTGATAGATTTGAATGGACTGTAAAACTGCTAAAATCTTCTTTATGGCACATTTTGACTGATAACTGCAATGAAGAGGACACTATGACATTCATAATACCTGCTGCTTGTTCTGTCACCCAGGCTCCTATTTGTCAGCAACTCAAAGATGCAAGCCAGGATAAAGAAAATGATGGTGTCAGCCCTGCAGCTCACTCATCCTCTGAGGCAAGCAGCCCCCTAAAGAGAATTTCTCCAAACAATATCATTCTTCTACCTGCTGGTGAGGCCATCTCTAGGAAGAGAAGAGGAAAAGGGCCACTGGTGGAGAACCAGGTAAGAAGGAGTGACAGAATTAGAGAGGAAAATAATGGGTACAAAAGAAAATCATGTGTTAATAAAGAGTGTCTACCATGCAATGCTGCTCCTCCTATCATTCAGAATAAGATTGTCAAAAACCTCACTAGTGCTTTTTGCAAGGTGGCTGAGGAGGATCTCCAGGAGAAGTTGGCTAAAAGGCCAAAGAAAAAAGAAGTGGAGCATGAGGAGTTGGCCAAGGTGTCTGAGGCCAAGGAAAACAACTCCAAGGATAGTTCTAAATGATTAGATCATTCACTGAAAAAGGGGTCTAGGACAGTGGCAACTTTTGCAATATGTTGGTTGCTTGTCTGGTTATGTATGAACTTGCTCCCTAAGGGTTGTAAAACTATTATTTTGGTTAGCTACTATTGTTTGGCCTGCATGGTGCCTATTCTCTGTGTGACTGATGTTAACTGCTTGCTTAATGGATATATGATCTGGATCTTGCTGAGGCCCATTGTTACATGTGACGACAGATATAAGTGCTGTGAGGGGCATTTGCATTGGCTCTCCACATGTTTATTGTCTCAAGGGATGGACCTTGAGAAAATCACACAGAACATTAAGTTTACTCCATTAATAATCACAGGTCTTGGAATATTCTTAACTGGAACATCAAAGGTATCAATTCTGAAAATAAATGGTTGGCTATTAAACAAAAACTGGAGGAAAGTGCTGCTGGAATTCTGTGCTTACAAGAAACAAAAAGAGAAATTTTGACCTAGCTTACATTAATAAGTTCTGCCCTAGAAGATTTAATAAGTTTGAATTCCTCCCTTCTATTGGAGCTTCTGGAGGAATTCTCATTGCTTGGATTGAAGGCCTTTTTAAGGGAGAATTAATGTTTTCTAACAAATTCTCTCTTTCTGTTAAGTTCACCTGCAATAGCTCTGCACAAACATGGATACTCACAAACATTTATGGCCCCTGTGAACAAGCTGATAAGGTAGAATTCCTAAACTGGTTTAGTAATATCCAAATGCCACCTGATGAAGACTGGATTTTAATGGGGGATTTCAATTTCATTAGATCACCTGCTGATAGAAATAAACCTGGGGGTGACATCAATCAAATGCTTCTTTTTAATGAAGCCATCAGCAACTTAGGTTTAGTGGAGCTACCTCTGAAAGGCAGACAATACAGTTGGAGTAATATGCAAGAAAATCCTCTGCTTGAAAAGTTGGACTGGTTTTTTACATCTGCTGCTTGGATGACATCATTCCCTGACACAACTGCTTTGCCTCTAGCCAGGCCCATTTCTGACCATCTCCCTTGTGTGGTTAAAGTGGGGACTTTAATACCTAAATCCAAAGTTTTTAGGTTTGAGAATTATTGGCTCAAGCATTCTTCTTTCAAAGACCTGGTCAAAAATGCTTGGGATATCCCTGTTGGCTATTCTGAACCTGCTAAAATCATCAATGCAAAACTGAAACACCTAAGAAGGAGCATCAAATTATGGATCAAGGATATGCCTTGCCTGAGGAAACAAATTGCTGATATCAATGAGTGTATATACCTGCTAGACCTATTTGAGGAATTCAGAATGCTAAGTACTTTTGAATGGAACTGCAGAAAGCTTTTGAAAGAACATCTAATGACCATTCTCACCAATCAAAAGATTTATTGGAAGCAAAGAGGGAAGATTAAGGGGGTCAAGTTTGGAGATGAAAATACTAAGTTCTTTCACACTAAAGCCTCAATCAACTTCAAACATAATAAAATTGCTATTCTCATAAATGAGGACAATGTGGAAATCTCTGATCATGCAGGAAAAGCTGGAATTCTTTGGGAGGCTTTCAAAAAAAGACTTGGCCAATCAGAAGGGCACTCAATGCATTTTGACCTGCATAGTCTTCTGGGACAACAGAACAATCCTGAGATATTTCAAGATTTAGAAAAGCCTTTCTCAGATGAAGAAATCAATCAAATTGTCAAGGAGCTGCCTCATGATAAATCACCAGGTCCAGATGGGTTCAATAATGAGTTCATTCAATCTTGTTGGGATATTATAGGAACAGATGTCAAGAACCTCATCCATGCTTTTCATGCTGGAAACATCTCTTTGGAAAGCATCAACACTTCCTACATCACTTTGATTCTAAAAAAAGAAGTGCCTATGACTCCTAATGACTTTAGGCCTATATCTCTATTGAATGGGGTGTTCAAAATTATTACAAAATTATTGGCCAATAGACTTCAAAAAATAATTTTGCAACTCATCCCTATCAATCAGTATGGGTTCTTAAAAGACAGAGTGATTCAAGACTGTCTTGGCTGGTCTTATGAATATCTGCACCAATGTTTCAAATCAAGAAAGGAATTACTGGTCCTGAAATTAGATTTTGAAAAGGCTTTTGACACAATTGAACATCAAGCAATACTTGACATCCTGAGAGCAAAAGGTTTTGGGGAAAGGTGGATATCCTGGATTCAAATAATATTCAGTTCTGCTTCTTCTGCTGTTATGCTAAATGGGGTTCCTGGCAAAAAATTCTATTGTAAAAGGGGAGTCAGGCAAGGAGACCCTCTTTCCCCACTCCTATTTGTGTTGGCAGCTGATTTATTACAATCCATTCTCAATAAAGCAAAGGATATTGGACTGCTCACTGCTCCTATTCAACTTAACTCTTGCCCTGATTTCCCAATAGTGCAATATGCAGATGACACATTGCTGGTTATGAAAGCAGATGCCAGAGAGTTATTTTGTCTAAAAGCTCTCCTGCACTCTTTTGCCGCAGCTACATGTCTCAAAGTCAACTATCAGAAATCTATCATGGTTCCAATTAATATCAATGAGGATAGGGTTGATATCTTTACTAATACCTTGAACTGCCAAAGAGGAGTTTCCCCTTTCACTTACCTAGGACTTCCTTTAGGCTTATCCAAGCCCACTGTGGAGCAATGTATGCCAATGGTTCAAAGAATTGCAAAAAGGTTAGCTGGCTTGGCTACTTTCATGACAAGTGCTGGAAGATTGCTTCTGGTCAAATCTGTGTTGGCCTCCTTGCCAATATTTTTCATGGCTTGTATAGATGTACCTGTAACCATCAAGCAACAAGTAATAAATTACTTGAGGCACTGTTTATGGAGAGGTTCTGACATGGAGGATCATAGACCAGCCTCTGTTACATGGACAATTGTCTGTAGACCAAAGGTGCAAGGTGGTCTGGGAGTTATGGACATTTTTGCTCAAAACAAAGCTTTGCTAATGAAAAATCTTCATAAATTCTACAACAGGCATGATATCCCTTGGGTGAACCTCATTTGGGAATCACACTACCAGGACAATAAATTACCAGGGAATGATTTGGTTGGGTCTTTTTGGTGGAGGTCCATCCTTCAATTAACAGATCAATATAAAGCCATGGCCAGATGTAACTTAGGGGATGGTAGAACTGCCTTCTTTTGGTCTGATTTGTGGGGCACTGCTATTTTACAGCAGGAATACCCCCATCTTTATTCTTTTGTGCAAGATGCTACAATGACAGTTCAACAAGTGGTGAGTACTGAGTACCTTGAGGATTTGTTCCACCTGCCTCTGTCTAACCAAGCATACCAGCAGTTTCTGCTATTAGAAGAAGTTTTCCATGATTTGAGACAATCAGAATTTTTGCATATGTCTGACTCTTGGAGTTATATATGGGGCAACAGTAATTTCTCTGCTTCAAAGGCATACAGAGTGATCATAGGTGTCAAACAAGTTCCACCTCACTTTGCCTGGATTTGGAAGTCCTCATGTCAACCTAAGCACAAAATGTTCTTCTGGATGCTTCTACATGATAGACTCAACACAAGAAACTTGCTAAGAAGGAAAACTATGATCTTGGAAGAATACACATGTGCTGTGATGAATTGCCAACAGGAAGAAACTCTGCACCATTTATTCTTAGGGTGCCAATTCTCTAGGATATGTTGGAATTCCATATGTCCATAAAGATCTCCAAACCTATCTGTGCTAGAGGCCTTCCAAGATTTGAAGGAAAAGTTGAAGGTTCCTTTCTTCATGGAGATCATTATACTGGGTTCTTGGGCTATCTGCATTTCTAGAAACAACAAGATTTTTGAAAACATTCAACCATCCTTCCAAGGTTGGAAACACATTTACTTTGAGGAACTCAAGTTGTTATCCCACAGGATCAAGGCTAAATATGCTGCAGAGTTCAACACCTGGCTGACTAGCTTGCTAGTCTCTTGAGGAGCCCTTCTCTTAGTTTTATTTCTAGTTTTAGTTTTAGTCTTAGCTTCCTCTTCAGGGGCTCACCTCAAGCCCTTGTCTGTATAGCTTGTTTTGTTTTGTTTTATTAGTTTTAGCTAGCTATCTTAGTTTGCTATATAGTTTGTTTTCTTTTCTGGTTTTCTTGGTTCTGTGCTACTCTTTTGTATATTTTAATAAAAATTACAGTGGGGTTTTACCCTACTATTCATATTCAAAAAAAGTTGTTTATCACCAGCGCGGAGCATAGCGCTTCCGTATGTGTATGGGCATAGCAGCTCCTCGGCAGTGTCGTCAGCCAGCGCAGAGCATGGTGCTTCCACTGGAATGTGGGAGGGGGCTCCCCTCCGGGAGGAGCCCCCAGGACGTGTACAGCCCCGCCCTGGCACGTGGCTGGCACGGTAGGGCTAGGAGAGGTGTATCTGGGCACCCGTGAGCCAGCGCGGGACTCACGAGGCCCTACCTCGAGGCGGGTTGCGCCTGGCTCTGGGCCTTTATCAATGGAGTGTTCCTGCAGGGTGGTTAGAATGCAAATGCTCTACGTCCTCAGGTCCCAGCCCTCGAGCGAGCTCAGCCGCCACTGGTATGACAGGTCGCGATGCCGTGGGTCAAGGCCAGGGGGTGAGGGCTGGAGAGCTAGTAAGAGCCCATGAGTCATGATGCTTAGGCGCCCCCCTTTTAACGTGCAAGCGCTTTGCATGCGAGCGGAGAGATCTGCGATAAGCAGTAGATGATAACCATGGGGACCAGGTTAAGCTCGGAGGAGCAAATCCATTTCAGATAGATGCGGAAGAAACAAACGCCACTGGGTCAGGCCCAAGCATCTTGGGGATAATGCAGCCCGAGGGGCGCCCCCAACAAGGTAGCTAAAGAGCATAAGCAAAACGGATATATGCCGCAGGGACGGACCCACGCGACCTGGGAATGATGCAGCCCTACGGGCACTCCCAGCTGAAAATGGAACTTGGAAAGATGTCACCTGATACCATTGCAGAGCGAGTGTCGGAGTAGCTGACGACGCGTGTTGAAGAAGCCACCCCTCACGAGCCTTCGGAGCCCTGAGCCTCGGGAGGTTCTGGGGGTCCGGGCGGCTCCTCAAGGTCCATCTCCATCTCCTCCAGGAATGCGCGGTGCCTGGCCACCCGAGCTTCCAGGATGCTCCTCATCAGGCGCTGGTGGGCTGCAGCTGCGTTCGTCAGGCCGAAGGGCATGCGAACGTAGCTGTGAGGTGGACCCTCACAACGCCCCACGCGTGAAGGTCAGAGGCGCTCGTGAGACGCGACTCGGTTGAGCCCTGGTACATCGATGCAGGCACGCAGCCCCCCATCCTCGCCGAGATGTGGGGCTACAGCGGGTAGGCGGCGACTGCCGCGCATGACTCTTGACTCCTGTAGCTCTTTGATGTCTACTACACAACCTTCTTCTTGTAGACGTTGTTGGGCCTGCAAGTGCACATGTTTGTAGGACAGTAGCAAATTTTCCTCAAGTGGATGACCTAAGGTTTATCAATCCGTAGGAGGCGTAGGATGAAGATGGTCTCTCTCAAGCAACCCTGCAACCAAATAACAGAAAGTCTCTTGTGTCCCCAACACACCCAATACAATGGCAAATTGTATAGGTGCACTAGTTCGGCGAAGAGATGGTGATACAAGTGCAATATGGATAGTGGATATAGGTTTTTGTAATCTGAAATAATAAAAACAGCAAGGTAACAAGTGATAAAAGTGAGCATAAACGGTATTGCAATGATAGGAAACAAGGCCTAGGGTTCATACTTTCACTAGTGCAAGTTCTCTCAACAATAATAACATAGATAGATCATATAGCAATCCCTCAACATGCAACAAAGAGTAACTCCAAAGCCACTAATAGCGGAGAACAAACGTAAAGATTATGGTAGGGTGCGAAACCACCTCAAAGTTATTCTTTCAGATCAATCTATAAAAGAGTTTGTACTAGAATAACACCTTAAGACACAAATCAACCAAAACCCTAATGTCACCTAGATACTCCATTGTCACCTCAAGTATCCGTGGGCATGATTATACGATATGCATCACACAATCTCAGATTTCATCCAACCAACATAAAAGTACTTCAAAGAGTGCCCCAAAGTTTCTACCGGAGAGTCAAGAACGTGTGACAACCCCTATGCATAGGTTCCCAAATGTCACGAAACCCGCAAGTTGATCACCAAAACATACATCAAGTGGCACATGATATCCCATTGTCACCACAGATAATCACGGCAAGACATACATCAAGTGTTCTCATAAAAGACTCAATCCGATAAGATAACTTCAAAGGGGAAACTCAATTCATCACAAGAGAGTAGAGGGGGAGAAACATCATAAGATCCAACTACAATAGCAAAGCTCGAGATACATCAAGATCGTGCCATAGAGGGAACACGAGAGAGAACAAGAGAGAGAGAGAGATCAAACACATAGCTACTGGTACATACCCTCAGCCCCGAGGGTGAACTACTCCCTCCTCGTCATGGATAGCACCGGGATGATGAAGATGGCCTCTGGTGATGGGATCCCCCGCCGGCAGGGTGCCGGAACAGGGTCCCGATTGGTTTTTGGTGGCTACAAAGGCTTGCGGCGGCGGAACTCCTGATCTATTTTCTGTTCTGGAAGTTTTAGGGTACAAGAGTATATATGGGTGCAGGGGGTACGTCGGAGGAGCTACGGGGGCCCCACGGGGCAGGGGGGCGTGCCCCCCACCCTCGTGGGCAGCCCGTATCTCCCCTGACGTGCACTCCAAGTTCCCTGGGTTGCTAGCTCCTCTTTCATCTTGATGTCACGCATGCCATCGGAGAAGGCTGAGATGATGGCCTCCTCAGTCACCCTAGGGATCTTGAGGCGGGCGTTGTTCAAGCGCTGGATGTACTTTTGTAGGGTCTCCCCTGGCTGTTGCTTGATGCGGCACAGGTCACTCATGGTCGGGGGCCGGTCGCGAGTACCTTGGAAGTTGGCGATGAAGCGGGTGTGCATCTTGTCCCAGGAGGAGATCGTGCCAGGAGCCAGGTTCAGGAGCCAAGTGCGGGCACCATCCTTGAGCGCCATGGGGAACCAATTCGCCATGACCTTTTCGTCCCCGTTGGCGGCTTCGATGCCCAGCTCGTAGAGCTGGAGGAACTCCGCGGGGTCTGCAGTGCCGTCGTAGCGAGGAGGCAGGTCCGGCTTGAACTTGTCGGGCCACGCGACGCTACGCAGCTCGGAGGTGAAAGCGCGGCAGCCTGCGGTGGCCATCGGAGCTCTGTGCTGGTGTGGGGCTTGCTCCTGGAGGTCCCCGCGCACCGCTGCCTGGAGCAGCACGAGGTCTTGACGCGGTGGTGCAGGGATGCGGTCATGGCGCACCGGTGCTGGGAGCACGCGAGCACCTTCTTGGGGGCGAGGGATCTCTTGGCAGCTCCTTTCTTGTCGCGCAGGCGCCGGACACGGTGGGTCTCATCCTGGGGCCGCGTGCCTTGGGGCCATGGCGCCTTCTTGGGGAGGAGGTGGTGGAGGCACCTCCTGCTCCTCGCCTCCTGCACAGGATGGAGGGCGAGGCAGCAAGAGGGACGGCATGGGAGAGCCCCCTGCGGCGCTGACGAGCTCAGTGATGCGGGCGAGCCAGTCCTCATAGAGGTCATCTACGGGACAGTAGTGCAGGAGCTCACGTGCTAGGAGCAGCACGTCGTCGTGTCCGTGGGGGCGCGACGGGCGTGGGACGACGAACCGGCTGGAGTCAGCAACGGCGTGGCGGTGCGGCCATCGCGCCACACCGAAGGATGCAGGGAGGAGGCCTGCTGCTCATTCCCCGCCGGGCCGGTAGCAGCGTTGGCGGCAGGTGACGGGGAACGACGGGGGCGACCGCTGATGAGCGCCGTCTGGGCGACGCGGGTGGAGAGAGCAGCCCGACGCTCGAGGCGAGCTCGGCGAGCGTCAGCCATGGACACGGCGGAAGATCAGACGCGGCTAGCAGAAGAAAGTTTCCGGCGCACCCCTACCTAGCGCGCCAAATGTTGGATTTCGGGTTCCGGCAGACCCTTGAGGTTCGAACACTGGGGCGCGCACGAAGATCTCTCCCCTACCACCTCACAAAGTCTCGCAAGGATCTAAGCAAGAAAGATGAACACACAAGGGACACGAGATTTATACTGGTTCAGGCCACCATTGTGGCATAATACCCTACTCCAGTGTGTGGTGTGGTGGATTGCCTCAGGGGCTGATGGTGAATAGTACAAAGGAAGAACAACCTCGCGAGGGGCTGTTCTTGAGCTGGTGCGATGAACTGCTTGGGTGAGTTCAGTCGCCTCTCTCTCTCTCTGATCGATCTGTTTCTAGATGCCTCTACCCTGTGGTGGCTAGTCCTATTTATAGGGCGAGGCCTTGGGCCTCTTCCCAAAAAATGAGCGGGAAGGGCACCAACAATTGGCCATTTTGAAGGGGAACATTTGGTACACTTATGCTGACTAAAGTTGGTCTTCGGATGCCAAAGGCTCTGACGATGATGCTGCCCTGGGCTCCACAATGACCTTCATCCTGCCGCTCTGCTGCCGCTCTGCTGGTCTTGGTCTTGTTGCACCGAAACGGTAACCTTTGTATAATGCCTTGGCATGTGCTTGCCCCCTTTGCACCGAAAGGGAAACAAGGACACTGCGCAGGCCGGCGCCCGCCTAGCCTTCGATCGTCATGGCTTGTGTCACGGGTTCCTCGGGAGGTACCCCGCCTTGATCTCTCCGCCTCCTCACGAGCCTGTCTGAGGAGGCTGCTCCTGAGGAAGCTTCCTGTCATCCGCCCCACGAGGCTTTGCCCCTCGCGAGGGTCTTGAGCTTGAGCTGATGAAGCTGGGCTGCATTGGGCCCCCACTTGAGCCACGCCGCAGGCCGCATGCAGGCAAGTCTGGGGACCCCCATTCCCAGAACGCTGACACTTTCATATACTTTTGGCAACTTTTAATACTATTTTTGGGACTAACATATTGATCCAGTGCCCAGTGCCAGTTCCTGTCTGTTGCATGTTTTTTGTTTCGCAGAAACCCAATATCAAACGGAGTCCAAACGGGATAAAAACGGATGGCGAATTATTTTGGAATATTTGTGATTTTTGAGAGGAAGAATCAACGCGAAACGGTGTCCGGGGTGGCCACGAGACAGGTGGCGTGCCCTGGGCTCTCGTGGGCCACCCATAAGGCGGTTGACGCTCTTCTTTTGGCACAAAAAAGCTAATTTTACGAGAAAAATCTGGGCGAAAGATTCACCCCAATCGGAGTTACGGATCTCCAGATATTTAAGAAACGCTGAAGGGGTAGAATCTGGGAACGCAGAAACAGAGAGATAGATCCAATCTCGGAGGGGCTCTCGCCCCTCCCAAGCCATGGGAGCCAACGACCAGAGGGGAAACCCTTCTCCCATCTAGGGAGAAGGACAAGGAAGAAGAAGAAGAAGGGGGCTCTCTCCCCCTTGCTTCTGGTGGCGCCGGAACGCCGCCGGGGGCCATCATCATCACCGCGATCTTCACCAACACCGCCGTCATCTTCACCAACATCTCCATCACCTTACCCCCTCTATCTGCAGCGGTCCACTCTCCCGCAACCCGCTATACCCTCTACTTGAACATGGTGCTTTATGCTTCATATTATTTTCCAATGATGTGTTGCCATCCTATGATGTCTGAGTAGATTTTCGTTGTCCTGTTGGTGGTTGATGAATTGCTATGATTGATTTAATTTGCATGTGGTTATGTTGCTGTCCTTTGGTGCACATCATGTGAGCACGCGCGTGGATCACACCATAGGGTTAGTTGTATGTTGATAGGACTATGTATTGGAGGGCTAGAGTGACAGAAGCTTCAACATAGCATAGAAATTGATGCATACGGGGTTGAAGGGGGACCAATATATCTTAATGCTATGGTTGGGTTTTACCTTAACGAACATTAGTAGTTGCGGACTGCTTGCTAATAGTTCCAATCATAAGTGCATAGAATTCCAAGTCAGGGATGACATGCTAGCAGTGGCCTCTCCCACATAAAACTTGCTATCGGCCTAGTAACGTAGTCAATTGCTTAGGGACAATTTTAGAACTCCTACCACCACTTTTCCACACTCGCTATATTTACTTTATTGCATCTTTATCTAAACATCCCCTAGTTTATATTTACATGTTCTTTATTATCTTGCAAACCTATCCAACAACACCTACAAAGTACTTCTAGTTTCATACTTGTTCTAGGTAAAGCGAACGTCAAGCGTGCATAGAGTCGTATCAGTGGTCGATAGGACTTGAGAGAGTACTTGTTCTACCTTTAGCTCCTCATTGGGTTCGACACTCTTACTTATCAAAAGAGGCTACAACTATCCCGTATACTTGCGGGTCATCAAGACCTTTTTCTGGCGCCGTTGCCCGGGAGTCATAGCGTGGGGTGAATATTCTCGTGTGTGCTTGTTTGCTTTATCACTAAGTAATTTTTATTTGCTGTTCTAAGTTGTTCTCTATCTTTAGTTATGGATATGGAACACAAAATACCAAAAAAATTAGGTGTACTTGCTACTCATGGGGATGGGGTAACTCCTAAAACCCTCGATTCTCATTATGCGAAAGATATTATGTACTACTTTGATAATCCTGAGAAAAAAAACCCCATTCAACTTTATAATGGGAGACACGTTGGATCAACATGAATACTTTAGGGATTATCGCTCGACACAAAAAGGAAAACTATTATGGGATCAATTTATTATGTTGCATTGGTATGCCTGGAATCTATGCTTGAGATATGATATTACTTGTTGCTCTAGGATGGAGGCTCCACACCTTCCCTTTTCATGCAAATTTAATGATAATGAAACCTTAGCTTCTTATGCTAATGGTATATATGATTACTATGATGTGGAACAAATAGAAGAATTTTTTGCTTTCAAGGCTGCTTATAAAATTGAATCTTTGTTTGAAAAATATGAAGCTTTAGATGATGATGCTTATAGGCCTGAAAATCTTGCTATACTTAGATATTGCTATGAAAATTCTGAATACAATTACTATATTAATGCATTTATTGAGAAAGTCTCCGCTGTCCAATAAGAGACTAATATTTTGCAGGAAGCTATGGAAGAAGAAATTGATAAACAGTGAGCTCATTGGATGAAAAAGATGATGAGGAGAGCGAAGAACAAAAGGACGAAGAGCGGATTAGCTACCCGTGCCCACCTTCTAATTAGAGTAACCCTCCAACTCATACATTATTTAATTCCCCTTCGTGCTTACTGAAGGATGATTGCTATGATCCCTTGAATTTGTTTGAAATATCCCTTTTTGATGATGCTTGCTATGCTTGTGGCCAAGATGCCAATATGAATTATGCTTATGGAGATGAACTTTCTATAGTTCCTTATGTTAAACATGAAATTGTTGCTGTTGCACCCACGCATGATAGTCCTATTATCTTTTTGAATTCTCCAAACTACACTATATCGGAGAAGTTTGTGCTTATTAAGGATTATATTGATGGGTTGCCTTTTACCATTGCACATGATGATTTTGATGAATATAATATGCATGTGCTTTCTGCTCCTACTTGCAATTATTATGAGAGAGGAACTTTATCTCCACCTCTCTATGTTTCCAACACGATAGAATTGCAAGAAACTGCTTATACTATGCATTGGCCTTTACTATGTGTGCATGAATTGTTCTTTTATGATATGCCGATGCATAGGAAGAGAGTTAGACTTCGTTGTTGCTTGATATATGTTACTTTGTGCTCACTACTAAATTACAAATCATTGTTAATTAAAATTAGCTTTGATATACCTTGGGATCTGGGTGGATTCATTACTTGAGCACTAAATGCCTAGCTTAATGGATTTAAAGAAAGCGCTGCCAGGGAGACAACCCGGAAGTTTTAGAGAGTCATTTATTTCTTTTGAGTGCTTTCATATAGTTTAAAAACACAAAAATAAAGAGGCTAACCTATAAACTTTTCAAAAAGGAAAGTGAAAGTGAGAGAGACAAGCATTGTTAAAGTGGGAGCTAGCCTTGAACTTTGTTCATGCTCACGGAAACTTTGTGAATCTTGATTACAGAAACTTTTCGACAAAAATAATTATCCCCTTGTACAATTCCATTGTATTACAAAAATAATGTGCTAAGGTTTGCCTTTAGGATGTTTACAATGCTTGTTGGTTTGTACGGTGCAGGACAGAAACTTTGGCTGTAGTGCGCGATTTTAAATTTTTAACTGGATCGTCAATTTGTTCTGATTCCTTTTGCACTGTGTTGTTATACAACTTGTTTATTTTTTCTAATTTTGGTAGAATTTTTGGGGTACCAGAAGTATGGTGGATGTTCATATTGCTACAGACTGTTCTGTTTTTGACAGATTCTGTTTTTGATGCATAGTTTGCTTGTTTTGATGAATCTATCAATTTGTATCAGTGGATTAAGCCATGAAAAAGTTATATTACAGTAGACACAATGCAAAAACAAAATATGAATTGGTTTGCAACAGTACTTAGAGTGGTGATTTTCTTTATTATACTAACGGATCTTACCGAGTTTTCTGTTGAAGTTTTGTGTGGATGTAGTGTCTAATCGAGGATGTCTCGATATGAGGAAAAGGAAGAGAGGCAAGAGCTCAAGCTTGGGGTTTGCAAGTCCCGTAGCATGCACGTATGGTGAACCGTTATGTAATGAAGTTAGAGCATGAGGTGCTCTTTGATTGCTTTCCTTATGAGTGGCAGTCGTGGACGAGCGATGGTCTTTTCCTACCAATCTATCCCTCTAGGGGCATGCGTAGTAGTACTTTGCTTCGAGGGCTAAGTAGGATTTTGCAATAAGTATATGAGTTCTTTATGACTAATGTGAGTCCATGGATATACGCACACTCACCCTTCCACTTTGCTAGCCTCTATCGTGCCGCGCAACTTTCGCCGGTATCATGAACCCATTATTTACCTTCCTCAAAACATCCACCATACCTACCTATTATGGCATTTCCATAGCCATTCCGAGATATATTGCCATGCAAATTCCATCATCATCATATACATGACTTGAGCATTCATTGTCATATTGCTTTGCATGATCGTAAGATAGCTAGCATGATGTTTTCATGGCTTGTCCGTTTTTTGATGTCATTGCTATGCTAGATCATTGCACATCCCGGTACACCGCCGGAAGCATTCACATAGAGTCATATCTTTGTTCGAGAGTTGTAGTATTGAGTTGTAAGTAAATAAAAGTGTGATGATCATCATTATCAGAGCATTGCCCCAGTGAGGAAAGGATGAAGGAGACTATGGTTCCCCCACAAGTCGGGATGAGACTCCGGACTTATGAAAATAAAAGAGGCCAAAAAAGCCCAAATAAAAAAAGAGGCCAAAGAAGCCCACCAAAAAGAAAGAAAAAAATATAAAAAAATGGAAAATAAAAAAAATGAGAGAAAAAGAGAGAAGGGGCAATGTTACTATCCTTTCACCACACTTGTGCTTCAGATTAGCACCATGTTCTTCATAGAGAGAGTCTCCTATGCTTTCACTTTCATATACTAGTGGGAATTTTTCATTATAGAACTTGGCTTGTATATTCTGATGATGGGCTTCCTCAAATTCCCGAGGTCTTCATGAGCAAGCAAGTTGGATGCACACCCACTTAGTTTCCAGTTTGAGCTTTCATACACTTATAGCTCTTAGTGCATCCGTTGCATGGCAATCCCTACTCACTCACATTGATATCTATTGATGGGCATCTCCATAGCCCGTTGATACGCCTAGTTGATGTGAGACTATCTTGTCCCTTTTGTCCTCACAACCACCACCATATACCACCATAGTGCTATGTCCATGGCTTGCGCTCATGTATTGCGTAAGAGTTGAAAAAGCTGAAGCGCGTTAAAAAGTATGAACCAATTGCTCGGCTCGTCATCGGGGTTGTGCATGATGGGAGTATTTTGTGTGACGAAGATGGAGCATAGCCAGACTATATGATTTTGTAGGGATGGGCTTTCTTTGGCTATGTTATTTCGATAAGACATAATTGCTTGGTTGGTATGCTTGAAGTGTTATTGTTTTTATGTCAAATGATAGACTATTGCCCTGAATCACTCGTGTCTTAATATTCATGCCATGATTAGACATATGATCAAGATTATGCTAGGTAGCATTCCACATCAAAAATTATCTTTTTAACATTTACCTACTCAAGGACGAGCAGGAATTAAGCTTGGGGATGCTGATAGGCTGATACGTCTCCGTCGTATCTATAATTTTTGATTGTTCCATGCCAATATTCTTCAACTTTCATATACTTTTGGCAACTTTTTATACTATTTTTGGGACTAACATATTGATCCAGTGCCCAGTGCCAGTTCTTGTCTGTTGCATGTTTTTTGTTTCACAGAAACCCAATATTAAATGGAGTCCAAACGGGATAAAAACGGACGGAGAATTATTTTGGAATATTTGTGATTTTTGGGAGGAAGAATCAACGCGAAACGGTGTCCGGGGTGGCCACGAGACAGGGGGCGCGCCCTCCCCCCTGGGCGCGCCCTGGGCTCTCGTGGGCCACCCGTAAGGCGGTTGACGCTCTTCTTTTGGCACAAGAAAGCTAATTTTACGAGAAAAATCTGGGCGAAAGATTCACCCCAATCGGAGTTACGGATCTCCAGATATTTAACAAACGGTGAAGGGGTAGAATCTGGGAACGCAGAAACAGAGAGATAGATCCAATCTCGGAGGGGCTCTCGCCCCTCCAAAGCCATGGGAGCCAAGGACCAGAGGGGAAACCCTTCTCCCATCTAGGGAGAAGGACAAGGAAGAAGAAGAAGAAGGCGGGCTCTCTCCCCCTTGCTTCTGGTGGCGCCGGAATGCCGCCGGGGGCCATCATCATCACCGCAATCTTCACCAACACCGCCGTCATCTTCACCAACATCTCCATCACCTCCCCCTCTATATACAGCGGTCCACTTTCCCACAACCCTCTGTACCCTCTACTTGAACATGGTGCTTTATGCTTCATATTATTTTCCAATGATGTGTTGCCATCCTATGATGTCTGAGTAGATTTTCATTGTCCTATTGGTGGTTGATGAATTGCTATGATTGATTTAATTTGCTTGTGGTTATGTTGCTGTCCTTTGGTGCCCATCATATGAGCGCGCGCGTGGATCACACCATAGGGTTAGTTGTATGTTGATAGGACTATGTATTGGAGGGCTAGAGTGACAGAAGCTTCTACCTAGCATAGAAATTGATGCATACGGGATTGAAGGGGGACCAATATATCTTAATGCTATGGTTGGGTTTTACCTTAATGAACGTTAGTAGTTTCGGACTGCTTGCTAATAGTTCCAATCATAAGTGCACAGAATTCCAAGTCAGGGATGACATGCTAGCAGTGGCCTCCCCCACATAAAACTTGCTATCGGTCTAGTAACGTAGTCAATTGCTTAGGGACAATTTCACAACTCCTACCACCACTTTTCCACACTCGCTATATTTACTTTATTGCATCTTTATCTAAACAACACCTAGTCTATATTTACGTGTTCTTTATTATCTTGCAAACCTATCCAACAACACCTACAAAGTACTTCTAGTTTCATACTTGTTCTAGGTAAAGCGAACGTCAAGCGTGCGTAGAGTCGTATCAGTGGCCGATAGGACTTGAGAGAGTACTTGTTCTACCTTTAGCTCCTCGTTGGGTTCGACACTCTTACTTATCGAAAGAGGCTACAACTATCCCGTATACTTGCGGGTCATCACTCATCCATTCTCGCACTCTAGAGCCCCAGCGCCCAAGTTCTCACCTTCTCCGTAGGACCATTCGCAGCATGTCCGGAGCGGGAGGCAAGTGGATGGCCTCCTCCGTTATGGAGGAGAACATTACAAGCTTCGGGCGGCCGGATACCTGGCCGCAAACATCGCGCACAGGCTTCCGGCGGAGGGACAAATCACCCCCACTCCAAAGTCTCGGGAAAGAGTAGTGTTCCTCTCTCATTTCGTCTACAGACTAGGATTTCCACTTCATCCCTTTGTCCGCGGGCTCATGTTTTACTATGGGCTGGACTTCCATGATCTAGCCCCAAATTTCTTCCTCAACATCTCGGCGTTTATCATCGTGTGCGAGGCCTTCCTCCACATCAAGCCCCACTTCGGCCTGTGGCTACGAATCTTCTGCGTGAAGCCGAAGATTGTGATTGGCCAGCAAGCGGAGTGCGCGGCGCCATGGTGGGTAGGATGCCCAATGTTACCTGGCTTGACGGCTCCTTTGTGGAGACCGTGAAAGGGTGGCAATCGGGGTGGTTCTACATCACCGAGCCGCGCGATGCCAACTGGGCGGCGGCCCCTGAATTCCGATCCAGAATCCCCACACGACTCACCTCCTGGGAAAAGAAGGGCCTGTCCTGGGGCGAACCTGCAGAGCTGACAGGACTTCAGAACTGCATTAAAAATATGATGGACAAGAAGATCAAGCTTGTCAACGTGGTCCAGGTTATGCTCTCCCGCCAAATCCTTCCGTGCCAAAGACGGGCATTCAATCTGTGGGAGTTCGATCCGGCCGAACACCAGACGCTGCAAGAGCTTTTCGGTATGACGCATCAGGACGTCTGGAAGGTGTTGTTCAAGGCCACCAAAGTACCTCCTCCCGCATCCGAGGACCGCGGACTCTGCGCCACGCGGCTCGCCAGTCCGGTAAGTTTTCTGATCATCACTAGATGTACCTTTCCTAGCATATTCGTGGGAGGATTTTAAGTCACCATGTTTATCTCATCAGGATTACATGGTGACGGCGGAGCGGATCGACTGTTCGGCTCCGCTGCCGGAAGATCCAGCAACTGCACTCCTGATGGAGATACTAGTTCCGGCGCCTTACAACGCGTCGGAAAAGAAGGCCGAAAAGAAGGCCACGGGGACCAGGAAGGGTCTCCGGCGCAAGGTCGCACCGGATGCCTCGTCCGAAGGCGATGAGGCGCGCTCCTCCCATGAAGGGGAGGTGAAAAAGAAGAGGGCCGCCCCATCCGGGGAGGTCGAGGGGTCTAAGAAGGCGGCCGCGGGGACCAGGAAGGGTCTCTGGCGCAAGACCGTAATAGACTCGTCGTCTGAGGACGGCGAGGAAAAATCCTCCCGTGAAGACGGGGGAAAACATGAAGAAATTCCCCCTCCCCGCATTGGGGAGGAGAAGAAAAGAAAATCCACCCCACAGGGGGAGGCTAAGACACCAAAGAAGGGAAAGGTGCCCCTTCCGGATCACTCCACCACGGCCGCTTATAGCGAGGAGGAGTGGCTACCCAGGGGCAAGCCCCTGGCGAGATCGTAAGTATCTGCACTCTATAATACTTTTCGTGCGACTTAACTTCATAGTTTGTTATAACACCGAACGGGCATATGCAGTCCGGCCAGGTCCCATCCCGAGGTATCCTCTTCGGATGGGTCTCTGAGTGATTTGGCAATGAATTCGCTCCCGACGGCCACCTCCCCTCGGCCTGTGGATGACACGGAGGTGTTGTCCCAAAGGGTACCGGAGCAGGGGGAGGCGGTTCTGGAAACGCCCCAAGGCAAAATTCCAGACGCCGGGCACATGGGGGTAAGATCCCCATAGATTAGGCTGACAAGAGCCGCAGCAAGTTGGGCTCCCAGCCGGACACTGCACCGGAACCTCCAAAGGTTCCGGATTCGGGTAGGCAGCCCCTCGCTAGGGAGGGCGAGCCGACCGTGCCGATGACCTCCGTCGCGCCGGAGGTGTCGGATAGTCTGCTGGAAGTGCTTCGCGGTGCTTCCATTGATGAAGAGCACCGTACTCCTATGAGTACGATGATTCAAAAGGTTCAATCCGCCAAAAGCGGATTGACCGAAGCCTGCACCAGCCTCCTAACAGGCTTTGAGGTAAGTAATCAAAAGTGTGAGAAATTATCACCCAATAGACAGTAGCCCCTGATACTCTGTTTGGTGTTTGGAAATAAAAGCCAAACGGAGGGTCAACTTTAAACCGCAGGAATCTAACAGTATGTGTGTGTATGTGAATAAGCAGCCGGTGTTGCTTGCCGCTGCTGCCCGCACAACAGATGTCGCCGGACTCGAACGGGACCTGAAGCAGGCCGAAGAGGAGCTCAGCCTCACGAAGAGGCAGCTCGAAGAGAACAAAGGTGAGTGATGCCCCGTCCATGTGTCATATATAGGAGAAAAAAATGGTGACGATAACAAAAAGCGTCATGATTTTTTAATAGGGGCCAAGACCGAAGTGGCGGCCCTGAAGAAAGCGCTATCCGAGGCCAAAGACAAGGCGGCCATGGAGCGTATTGAGCGTGAAAAGCAAGATGCTATGGTGGGTGAGGTACAGCAAGAGCTCCAGGAGCTCGGCAAGAAGTTCGAGTCCTTGGAGCGTGACTTCAAGACGCAAGAGTCTGAGCTTGCAAAGGCCCTTGAGAGCGCGAAAGATGCCAAGGACGAAGCCCAAAAGGTCCAACAGGAAATCCAGGCGGACAAGAAGATAGCAGCGGGTAAGGCATTCATTATGCAAAGCAAGCATGTGGAGGAGAAATTTCTTTTACTTACCCGAATTCGAAGCTCTCCAGGGGCATTCGCAGATCTGCCACGCAGCATATCGGATGCCATGGAGTTCTACCGTGTCGAAGAGGGGAGCTCGATGGAGAAGTTGTTCTGGTCCTAGTATACTGGAGCCGAACACCCAATGCCTCTGAGTGACCAACTAAAGCAATTGGTTGAACTCCACAGGGCGGCCGAAGTGGCCATGAAGGACTTCATAGTACGAATGTGGCCCGGTGAGCCCCTTCCCGACAGCTACTTCGGCCTTATAAAGCGGATGGTAAATGCCTGTCTCCGCTTTAAGTTATCAAGCAATCCGTTTGTATTGAGGGTGCCCGTTGGGCCTTTGCCCGTGCGAAGGTGCATTGGGCCAAGCTGAATGCACAGAAGCTGGTGAAGGATGGACCGCCGGAGGGCAAGGCGCATCGCTACCCCGAGAAATATTATGATGGCATTATGAAAGGCGCTCGTCTCATGGCCGATGAATGTACCAAGGACACAATCTTTGAGTGAATGTACTCATGTCGTCTTTGTAATATGAAAACGAATTTGTTTGTGCTATATGGCGCTTTGTTGATTTAAAATATTACCTTCTGTGCGGCTGTTTATAAAATTCTGAAAGTAGGCCAGTCATCGGCTTCCGCCCCCATGTAACTAGTACTGGCGTGTTCGTGGAAAACCCAAACACTCTTTATCCGAAATTTTTGGTCCTTTAAGGAGGTGTTTGGCGCAGTGAACAAGGCAATGAGACAATGCGGCTTTATAACTCTCACTTAGCCATAGAAGTCTACAATTTTAAATTTCGGTGAAGCCCCTAGAATTCGGAAATCCGAATTGGGGCGCTATACACGCCTAAATCGGACAAGGTCGATTCCTCGCCTGAAGCAGAAAAAATCTTTAAGGATTTAAGACCTCTCGAATAGCGACCAGCTCTCGCCGCATCATGACAGTCAGTTTTCGGCTTTCTCTACTGAGGTGCTTGTGCGGAAGAACCGGGACACAATCGCAGTAGTTCTCCCTGCGCTACCTTAGTCTATATAACGGAATGTAAGGTACCAAAACAAGGGAGCCGGGCAAACCCAACTATTGACCCAAGACATGATTCAGAGCTGATGCATATAATGCTATAAGTTCGGGGTGCCGCACTGTCGAAAGTGTTTGGACTTATCTTGCCATATTATGGGGCACCATAAGAAGCTCCTGGCAAACTGAACATACCAAAGTGTACGGATTCAATATTAAATAAACATTTTTAGGGAAAATGTGAAGATAGGAATAATAAGCTGGCACTATATATTATTTCCCATTGTTAAATAATATGTCCAAGCGTATGTGTACAATTAATGCGTTAAGCAGAAGCAAATAGGACTATTTGATATGTCCTATCCAAGGGAGGGCCACATGTGGGTATGTAAAACAGGTATAACGATCATTGACAGAGACCACCTGGGTATTCCCTTTGTGCGCAAAGCCTTTTGCCTCCTTGGTTTTCCCTCCTGTGATAATTCCGATGATCCAGTTCTCTGAAGGGGCTGCCCGAAAGTAGGGTCCTGAAAGAGAAAGAAGGTTATTAAAGTATGCGGGTCTTGTGGCGGTTGAACTGCACTGTGGACCGCATCACCTTTGCGCCTCCGCCTATGCCCATGGTATTTTGAGTGCGTAATTGTGTACGTGCGGCACACATGCTGCCTGAATGGGGCTAGGGCGGAGGCCGGACTGCTAGTCGTGCTCTTGGCGTCCCTGGCGATCCTGTTGCAGAGTACTCCGGACTCGCTTGACGGTGTTCAGGGTTGTTGTCGCCGAATTGGCGGTCTGCCGGAGAAGGCTGCTTTGTACTTCTGCCGCGAGGGCCGCAGTGTGCTCTTATGTACGGAGAGAGCGGTCTGTGTTTCCATTGACTGTTATAACCCCGCGAGGTCCTGGCATCTTGAGCTTGAGGTATGCATAGTGTGGTACCGCATTGAATCGAGGAAATGCGCTTCGTCCAAGCAGTGCATGATAGCCACTACGAAAAGGGATGATATCAAAGATTAACTCCTCGCTTCGGAAGTTATCCAGGGATCTGAAGAGCACTTCCAGTGTGATGGAGCCCGTACAACGGGCCTCTACTCCTGGAATTACACCTTTAAAGGTGGTTTTGGTGGGTTTCATCCTTGAAGGATCGATGACCATTTTGCGCACTGTGTCCTGATAAAGCAGGTTCAGGCTACTGCCACCATCCATAAGGACTCACGTGAGGTGGAATCCGTCGATGATTGGGTCAAGGACCAATGCGGCTGAACCGCCGTGACGGATGCTGGTAGGGTGGTCCCTACGATCAAAAGTGATCGGACAGGCTGACCATGGGTTGAACTTTGGGGCGACTGGCTCCATCGCATAGACGTCCCTTAGTGCTCGCTTTTGTTCCCGTTTGGGAATGTGGGTGGCATAGATCATGTTTACCGTTTTCACCTGGGGAGGAAATTTCTTCTGTCCCCCCGTGTTCGGACACCGGGGCTCCTCGTCATCGTCGCTGTGCAGCCCCTTCTCCTTGTTTTCGGCATTTATCTTGCCAGCCTGTTTGAACACCCAGCAATCTCTGTTAGTGTGGTTGGATGGCTTATCAGGGGTGCCGTGAATTTGGCATGAGCGATCAAGTATGCGGTCCAGACTGGACGATCCTGGATTGTTTATTTTGAACGCCTTTTTCCGCTGACCAGATTTTGAGCCACTGAATCCGGTGTTGACTGCCGTGTCTTCGGTGTTGTCGCCATTGTTCTGACGCTTATGTCTATTGCGCCGTGGTTTGACATTACTGTCACGGACATCTGAAGTGCTGGAGTTTCTTGGCGTGGTGCTACTGCAAGCCAACCAGCTGTCCTCGCCCACGCAAAAGCGGGTCATGAGTGTCGTGAGGGCCGCCATGGACTTCGGTTTTTCTTGGCCAAGGTGTCGGGCGAGCCACTCATCGCGGATATTATGCTTAAAGGCCGCCAAGGCTTCGGCGTCCGGACAGTCGACAATTTGGTTCTTTTTAGTTAGGAACCGAGTCCAGAATTTCCTGGCTGACTCTCCGGGCTGTTGGGTAATGTGACTCAAGTCATCAGCATCCGGTGGTCGCACGTAAGTGCCTTGGAAGTTGTCAAGGAACGCGTCCTCCAGGTTTCTCAACTGCCGATGGAATTTGTGGGCAAGCTATTCAGCCAGTGTCGGGCCGGTCCTTTGAGTTTAAGGGGAAGATACTTGATGGCATGTAGATCGTCACCGCGGGCCATGTGAATGTGGAGAAGGAAATCTTTGATCCATACCGCGGGGTCTGTTGTGCCATCATATGATTCGATGTTTACGGGTTTAAACCCTTCTAGGAATTCATGATCCATTACTTCGTCAGTGAAGCAGAGGGGGTGTGCGGCGCCTCTATGCTGGGCTATGTTACTACGCAGTTCGAATAAGTCTGGTCGGCTATGTTCAGCCCAGCCGGACTTGTTGATAGTGTGTCCGACATGACGATCATCGTCATGTGTTGGGGCGCGCCCCCGTGATCCGTAGATCGATCTTGGCTGTCCTCCTTTGTTTCCCAGTATGTCTCGCAGGTCCTACCTATTGCCTCGGGCCATAGTATATTGGCGTGGGGGTGCAGGCTGGTATTTAGGCTAATATGCTGTTTTATCCCGGCCACGAGGTGGCTGGTCAGCCTCGTCCTGTGTTGGTAGTGTGGGATTTAGGGCCTCCTCCTTGAGTTGAGGTAGCAACTTGTGCTTTGGGTAACCTTTGGTGTGGCACTCGAGTCCGTATTCCTCGGTTGACAGGACCTCAGTTCATCTGTCTATGAGCAGATCTTGATCAGCTTGGAGCTGCCGCTGCTTCTTTTTCAGGCTTCTTGCAGTGGCCATAAGCTGGTGCTTGAAGCGCTCCTGCTCTACGGGATCCTCAGGCACGCCGAATTCATCGTTGCTGAGGCTCACCTCGTCTTCAGAGGGGGGCATGTAGTTGTCCTCCTCCAGGATCCGTCTGTCGCCTATTCGTCTGGGCTAACTTGCCTGTCTTCCTGTCCGGCCTGCTCGAAGGTAGGCTGATCGGGATTGTATTCATCTTCGGCACCATCCGGATTGTTTTCGTCTCCTATGCCGGTATTGTTGTGGCGGGGCTTAGAGCGGCGCCGATGACGCCCATGCTTTGATTTCTTCCTTAAGGGGTTATCCTCTATTGCCTCATCGCCATTGGTTTCTTTGGGAGTGTCCACCATATATATATATATATATATATATATATATATATATATATATATATATATATATATATATATATATATATATATATATATATCATATGAGGAGGTGGCTGACCAGCGCCCCGTGGGCGGTGGTTCCTGTTCTTCTCCTGCATCGTCGTCCACACCGTCGATGTCTTCAGGGTCGAAGTCAAGCATGTCGGTCAAATCATCAATAGTGGTAATGAAGTGGGTGGTGGGTGGGTAACGAATTTCCTCGTCGCCTGCTTCCCACTCGAGCCGGACATAGTTCGGCCAAGAGTCTCCTGACAAAGAGAGAGACCTTAATGAATTCATCATGTCGCCGAAGGGTGAGTGCTAAAAGATATCCGCAACGATGAACTCTATTACAGGAGCCCAATCAGATTCGATGGGCTCGGGTGCGTATGGTCCGGAACCTACAGCCGGACGCAAGTCCGGGGGTCCGGTGACATAGATTGCCTTGAAGGTGGAGTCTGTGTTCGGCTCTACCGCCGATTAGTATGCGGCCTCTGGGGCGGGGTCCAACCACCGTCCTCGGACGACGCGATCTGCCCCGGGTTTAGGTCCGGAGCTACTGCAGGTGCGATATCCCAAATATTATCTGACTGTTCGGCGCTCCTGGCGTAGGCCTGAATCCGTCGAAGATCAAGTCTCCATGGATAACGGTTGTGTAGTTCAAGTTTCCGAACCTGACCTGATGGCCAGGGGCGTAGCTGTCGATCTGCTCCAGATGGCCAAGCGAATTGGCCCGCAGTGCGAAGCCGCCGAACACGAAGATCTGTCCGGGAAGAAACGTCTCACCCTGGACCACGTTGTTGTTGATGATTGAAGGAGCCATCGAGCCTTGCTGTGACGACATAGAGGAACTCTCAATGAAAGCACCAATATCAGTGTCAAAACCGGCGGATCTCGGGTAGGGGGTCCCGAACTGTGCGTCTAAGGCTAATGGTAACAGGAGGCAGGGGACACGATGTTTTACCCAGGTTCGGGCCCTCTCGATGGAGGTAATACCCTACTTCCTGCTTGATTGATCTTGATGATATGAGTATTACAAGAGTTGATCTACCACGAGATCGTCGAGGCTAAACCCTAGAAGCTAGCCTATGATTCTGATTGTTCTTGTCCTATGGACTAAACCCTCCGGTTTATATAGACACCAGAGGGGGCTAGGGTTACACAAAGTCGGTTACAAAGAAGGAGATCTAACATCCGAATCGCCAACCTTGTCTTCCACGCAAAGGAGAGTCCCATCCGGACACGGGACGAAGTCTTGAGTCTTGTATCTTCATAGTCCAACAGTCCGGCCAAAGTATATAGTCCGACTGTCCGGATACCCCCTAATCCAGGACTCCCTCAGCGAGTATCGTTATTTTTCTGACCTTCACAAATGATTTGAGCAGATATGAGTATATCTACTTAATGAAGCACAAGTCTGAAACATTTGAAAAGATCAAAGAGTTTCAGAGTGAAGTGGAGAATCATCGTAACAAGAAAATAAAGTTTCTACAATCTGATTGTAGAGGAAAATATTTGAGTTATGAGTTTGGCCTTCATTTAAAAACAATGTGGAATAGTTTCACAGCTCACGCCACATGGAACACCACAATGTAATGGTGTATCTGAACGTCGTAACCGCACTTTATTGGATGTGGTGCGATCTATGATGTATCTTACTGGTTTACCACTATCGTTTTGGGGTTATGCATTAGAGACAGCTGCATTCACTTTAAATAGGGCACCAATTAAATCCGTTTGAGACGACACCTTATGAACTGTGGTTTGGCAAGAAAGCAAAGTTGTCGTTTCTTAAATTTTGGGGCTACGATGTGATACTTCCATTTTGCATCATGCTTTTATATCAATATTTATTGCATTATGGGTTGTTATTACACATTATGTCTCAATACTTATGGCTATTCTCTCTTATTTTACAAGGTTTATCATGAAGAGGGGGAATGTCGGCAGCTGAAATTCTAGCTAGAAAAGGAGCAAATATTGGAAACCTATTCCGCACAGCTCCAAAAATCCTGAAACTCCACGGAAGTCATTTTTGGAATTAATAAGAATTATTGAGCGAAGAAAACACCAGAGGGGGCCCACACCCTGGCCAGGAGGGTGGGGGCCGCGCCCACCCCTACTGGGCGCGCCCCCTTGTCTCCTGGGCCCCCTGGTGGCCCTCCGGTGACCATCTTCTGCTATATGAAGGCTTTTACCCTGGAAAAAAATCATAAGCAAGCTTACGGGATGAAACCTTGGCGGAACCAATCTAGGGCTCCGGCAGAGCTGTTCTGCCGGGGAAACTTCCCTCCGGGAGGGGGAAATCATCACCATCATCATCACCAACGATCCTCTCATCGAGAGGGGTCAATCTCCATCAACATCTTCACTAGCACCATCTCCTCTCAAAACCCTAGTTCATCTCTTGTATCCAATCTTGTATCAAAACCACAAATTGGTACTTGTGAGTTGCTAGTAGTGTTGATTACTCCTTGTAGTTGATGCTAATTGGTTTACTTGGTGGAAGATCATATGTTCAGATCCTTAATGCATATTAATACTCATCTGATTATGAACATGCATATGCTTTGTGAGTAGTTACGTTTGTTCCTGAGGACATGGGTGAAGTCTTGCTATTAGTAGTCATGTGAATTTGGTATTCGTTCGATATTTTGATGAGATGTATGTTATCTCTCCTCTAGTGGTGTTATGTGAACGTCGACTACATGACACTTCACCATTATTTTGGCCTAGAGGAAGGCATTGGGAAGTAATAAGTAAATGATGGGTTGCTAGAGTGACAGAAGCTTAAACCCTAGTTTATGTGTTGCTTCGTAAGGGGCTGATTTGGATCCATATGTCTAATGTTGTGGTTAGGTTTACCCTAATACTTCTTTTGTAGTTGTGGATGCTTGCAATAGGGGTTAATCATAAGTGGGATGCTTGTCCAAGTAAGGGCAGTACCCAAGCACCGGTCCACCCACATATCAAATTATCAAAGTAGCGAACGCGAATCATATGAGCGTGATGAAAACTAGCTTGACGATAATTCCCATGTGTCCTCGGGAGCGCTTTTCTCATTATAAGAAATAGTCCAGGTTTTTCCTTTGCTACAAAAAGGATTGGGCCACCTTGCTGCACTTTATTTACTTTCATTGCTTGTTACCCGTTACAAATTATCTTATCACAAAACTATCTGTTACCTACAATTTCAGTGCTTGCAGAGAAAACCTTACTGAAAACCGCCTGCCATTTCCTTCTGCTCCTCGTTGGGTTCGACACTCTTACTTATCGAAAGGACTACGATAGATCCCCTATACTTGTGGGTCATCAAGACTCTTTTCTGGCGCCATTGCCGGGGAGTGAAGCGCCTTTGGTGAGTGGAACTTGGTAAGGAAACATTTATATAGTGTGCTGAAATTTTTTGTCACTTGTTACTATGGAAACTAATCCTTTGAGGGGCTTGTTCGGGGTATCTTCACCCCGACCAGTAGAGCAAAGAGTTTCTCCTCAACCTACTGAACCTACTGAAAATATTGACTTTGAGATTCCTTCGGGTATGATAGAGAAACTGCTAGCTAATCCCTTTGTAGGAGATGGAACATTGCATCCCGATTTACACCTTATCTTTGTGGATGAAGTTTGTGGATTATTTAAGCTTGCAGGTATTCCCCATGATGTTGTCAAAAGGAAGATCTTCCCTTTATCTTTGAAGGGAGATGCATTGACATGGTATAGGCTATGTGATGATACGAGATCTTGGAATTATAAACGATTGAAGTTGGAATTTCACCAGAAGTTCTATCCTATGCATCTTGTTCATCGTGATCGTAATTACATATATAATTTCTAGCCTTGCGAAGGAGAAAGCATCGCTCAAGCTTGGGGGAGGCTGAAGTCAATGTTATATTCGTGCCCCAATCATGAGCTCTCAAGAGAAATGATTATTCAAAAATTTTATGCTCGACTTTCTCCCAATGATCGCACCATTGCTCGATACTTTCTGTGCTGGTTCTTATATGCTGAAGACTACTGAATTCAAGTGGGACTTATTGGAAAGAATTAAATGCAACTCTTAAGATTGGGGTTCCGACGATGGTAAGGAGTCAGGTATAACACCTAAGTTTGATTGTGTTAAATCTTTTATGGATACCGATGCTTTTCGTGGATTTAGTGCTAAATATGGACTTGACTCTGAGATAGTAGCTGCTTTTTGTGAATCTTTTGCTACTCATGTTGATCCCCTAAGGAGAAGTGGTTTAAATATAATCCTCCCATTGAAGTAAAAGTAGTTGCACCTATTACAGTTGAAGAAAAGACTGTCACATATAATGATCCTATTGTTCCTACTACTTATGTTGAGAAACCTCCTTATCCTGTTAGGATAAAGGATCATGCTAAAACCTCAACTGTTGTTCGTAAAAGTAATACTAGAACTTATACACCTCCTGAGCAAATCAAAGTTGAACCTAGTATTGCTATGGTTAAAGATCTCTTGGATGATAATTTAGATGGGCATGTTATTTACTTCTGTGAACAGGCTGCTAATATTGCTAGACCAGACGCTAAGATACATAGACCTGTTGTAGGCATGCCTATTATTTCTGTTAAAATAGGAGATCACTGTTATCATGGCCTATGTGATATGGGTGCTAGTGCTAGTGCAATACCTCATTCCTTATATGAAGAAATTATGCATGATATCACACCCACTGAGTGAGAAGGTATAGATGTTACAATTAAGCTTGCCAATAGAGATACTATTTTACCAGTTGGGATTGTTAGAGATGTTAAAGTCTTGTGTGGGAAGGTTAAATATCCTGCTGATTTTCTTGTTCTTGGTTCCCCACAAGATGACTTTTGTCCCATTATATTTGGTAGACCCTTCTTGAACACTGTTAATGCTAGGATTGATTGTGAAAAGGATACTGTTACAATTGGCTTAGGGGATATGTCTCATGAGTTTAATTTTGCTAAGTTTCATAGACAACCCCGTGATAAAGAATCACCTAGTAAGGATGAGATTATTGGTCTTGCTTCTATTGCCGTGCCTCCTACTGATCCGTTAGAACAATATTTGCTAGACCATGAAAATGATATGTTTATGAATGAAAGGAGGGAAATAGATAAAGTATTCCTTCAACAGGGCCCTATTCTGAAACACAACTTACCTGTTGAAATCCTAGGGGATCCCCCTCCACCCAAGGGTGATCCCGTGTTTGATCTCAAACCTTTACCTGATAATCTTAAGTATGCTTATCTTGATGAAAAGAAAATATATCCTGTTATAATTAGTGCTAACCTTTCAGAGAAAGAAGAAGAAAGATTACTGAAAACTCTGAAGAAGCACCGTGCTGCTATTGGATATACTCTGGATGATCTTAAGGGCATTAGTCCCACTCTATGCCAACACAAAATTAAAGTGGAGAAAGATGCCAAACCAGTTAGAGATCCTCAACGACGGTTAAATCCTAAGATGAAAGAAGTGGTAAGAAAGGAGATACTAAAGCTCCTTGAGGCAGGTATAATTTATCCCGTTGCAGATAGTGATTGGGTAAGTCCTGTCCATTGCGTTCCTAAGAAGGGAGGTATTACTATCGTTCCTAATGATAAAGATGAATTGATCCCGTAAAGAATTATTACAGGTTATAGGATGGTAATTGATTTTCATAAGTTAAATAAAGCTACTAAGAAAGATCATTACCCTTTACCTTTAATTGATCAAATGCTAGAAATACTATCCAAACACACACATTTCTGCTTTCTAGATGGTTATTCTAGTTTCTCTCAAATACCTGTGTCAGCAGAGGATCAATCAAAAACTACTTTTACTTGCCCTTTTGGTACTTTTGCTTATAGACGTATGCCTTTTGGTTTATGTAATGCACCTGCTACCTTCCAAAGATGCATGATGGCTATATTCTCTGACTTTTGTGAAAAGATTTGTGAGGTATTCATGGATGACTTCTCCGTTTATGGATCCTCTTTTGATGATTGCTTAAGCAACCTTGATCGAGTTTTGCAGAGATGTGAAGACACTATTCTCGTGTTGAATTGGGAAAAGTGCCACTTTATGGTTAATGAAGGCATTGTCTTGGGGCATAAGATTTCCGAGAGAGGTATTGAAGTTGATAAAGCTAAAGTTGATGCTATTGAAAAGATGCCATGTCCCAAGGACATAAAAGGTATAAGAAGTTTCCTTGGTCATGCCGGTTTTTATAGGAGGTTCATTAAGGACTTTTCTAAAATCTCCAGGCCTCTGACTAATTTATTACAAAAAGATATTCCTTTTGTCTTTGATGATGATTGTGTAGAAGCATTTGAAATACTTAAGAAAGCTTTGATCACTACACCTATTGTTTAGCCACCTGATTGGAATTTACCCTTTGAAATTATGTGTGATGCTAGTGATTATGCTGTAGGTGCTGTTCTAGGGCAAAGAGTTGATAAGAAATTGAATGTTATCCAGTATGCTAGTAAAACTCTTGATACTACCCAGAGAAATTATGCTACCACTGAAAAAGAGTTCTTAGTAGTTGTGTTTGCATGTGATAAGTTCAGACCTTATATTGTTGATTCTAAAGTTACTATTCACACTGATCATGCTGCTATTAAATATCTTATGCTAAAGAAAGATGCTAAGCCTGGACTTATTAGATGGGTTCTCTTGCTTCAAGAATTTGATTTGCATATTGTTGATAGAAAGGGAGCTGAGAACCCCGTTGCAGACAACTTGTATAGGTTAGAGAATGTTCTTGATGACCCACTACCTATTGATGATAGCTTTCCTGATGAACAATTAGCAGTCATTAATGCTTCTCGTACTGCACCTTGGTATGCTGATTATGCTAATTACATTATTTCTAAATTTATACCACCTAGTTCCACATACCAGTAAAAGAAAAAGTTCTTTTATGATTTAAGACATTACTTCTGGGATGACCCAGACCTTTATAAAGAAGGAGTAGATGGTGTTATTAGACGTTGTGTACCTGAGCATGAACAGGAATAGATCCTACGCAAGTGTCAGTCTGAATCATATGGAGGACACCACACTGGAGATAGAACTGCACAGAAGCTATTGCAATCTGGTTTTTATTGGCCTACTCTCTTCAAAGATGCTCATAAGTTTGTCTTGTCTTGTGATGAATGTCAAAGAATTGGTAATATTAGTAGACGTCAAGAAATGCCTATGAATTATTCTCTTGTTATTGAACCATTTGATGTTTGGGGATTTGATTATATGGGACCTTTTCCTGCCTCTAATGGATATACACATATTTCAGTTGTTGTTTATTACGTTACTAAGTGGGTAGAAGCTATTCCAACTAGTAGTGCTGATCATAACACTTCTATTAAAATGCTTAAAGAAGTTATTTTTCCGAGGTTTGGAGTCCCTAGATATCTTATGACTGATGGTGGTTCACATTTTATTCATGGTGTTTTCCGTAAGATGCTTGCTAAGTATGATGTTAATCATATAATCACATCTCCTTATCACCCGCATTCTAGTGGTCAAGTAGAGTTGAGCAATAGAGAGCTCGAATTAATTTTGCAAAAGACTATCAATAGATCTAGAAAGAACTGGTCCAAAAAACTTGATGATGCATTATGGGCCTATAGAACTGCATATAAAAATCCTATGAGTATGTCTCCGTATAAGATGGTTTATGGAAAAGCATGTCACTTACCTCTTGAACTTGAACATAAAGCATATTGGGCTATTAAAGAGCTCAACTATGACTTCAAACTTGCAGGTGAGAAGAGGTTATTTGATATTAGATCACTTGATGATGTGGCACCCGGCTCAGAGAAAACCGGAACGCCCCGTATTCCAGCCTAGAGATCGAGGAGAAGTCTTTTGGAATACGGCACTGCTTAGCATAGAACAAACCAGCTTTCTATTATTACATGAATATGAATACAAGGTCTCCGATATTACAATGAATAACATAGGCAGAGGGACACTACGCCATCCTCCGTTGCTCTATGCAAGCAGCAGATCAACTCGAAGCAGCGGAATAACTCTAGCAGCAGAACAACGACGACGGTGGTGAACTCCACTCCGCAAGGACTCTGGCTGGAACGCTTATCCTAGCTCGCAAACAAGGACTCCATGGCAAACAAGCAATCAAATCCGGAATGACCTGCAAACTGGCATGACACGCCAGGTCAGTACATTGAATGTACTTGAAACCTCACAATAACCAGAAGCAGCCAAGACAAACAACAGCATGGCAATTATAGGTTAAACAGGAGTTATCACGAGATCATCAGAATAACATGGCATGACCAACTTAAACATGATACAACTGGAACAATATGAGCATATTACTCCGACAATACTAGCATGCAACATGATGACACTAGATGCACCACTTATTCTGCTCGGGTTACCTCGTAACCAACACATGCATCACTTACCAACCTCGGACATCACACGATCATCTCAGGATCAAATCAAGCTTGGTATAAACAATACCGTAGTAATCATTAAATGACCACAAGGAGCTTGACCTTTACCCACGATTCTCGCACAACATCACGAATATACAACAACTCGGTATCCTCGATACCACTGTGATCCTTGCGGCGATCACTACCCGACCAACACTTGGCCCCAAACTGTGATCCTTACAGTGATCACCACCCGACCAACACTTGGCCTGTGATCCTTACAACCCACTTATCTCATTGTTATTAAGCACATTATTCTTATTACTGTTGACTCATGGTGTGACCTACTTTCGACCTGGGCCCTTATCCGCGGGCGCGGCTATCCATAGATTTAATATACACTCTGCAGAGGTTAGTACACTGTACCCACACTACGGAACCCATGGCCTCGCACTCCCATTCGGGTGGACCAACATCGTTCCGACAAAACCGTCCTACTGCCATGACACTCTCCCGGCCACTCCGACTCACTCCCCACTGGGCTAAGTCATGGGTGGCCCCGTGTCTACCTCCAGACACAACGACCACTGCCGTGGCCCGTCCCACACGGGGACACGGATCCAAAAACTCAAAAAACTCAACAACGGGCACACAAGGTTGTTCCTGCTTACCGGGCCAGGGTACAGCACGCCGATAACCTTCCCTCGTTGGAGGCACCGGCGAGAGGCACAACAATAGACCCAGTTAGGATCGTCCCATACCGGTAAGCGTGGTTGCATTGGTCATCATCGATTCAACAGCACCATGACTCAGCCAAAAATTGTTCAAGTTCAATTTAATCCGGTTAACTTGAATGCAAATATGCTGAGCCATGATAAAATGCATGAACATGATATCAACATAATCATGAGAGTATCACATAACTATCCACCATATCAACAATAACTCATATCCACTGAGCATGGCATACTGACTAGCATGACCATCTCCAAGATCAACATGTACTACTAGCAAGCATAAACATATGAAAGGTAATACTAGCAGGTATGACATGATCACAGAGTACAAGACAACATAGCACAAAAGTGAACATGCAATTCTAAACATTACCGGAACAACGATAACCATCTTTTCAACGAGCAAACATTTATTAAATATTCAAGTTGAAAACCATGGCTACTGCATGACTATCATGCAAGTGGGTATTGTGGCTTGCCTGGGGACGAAGAATGCACCGGGAAGAAGTGTGGTGAAGCCGCAGAAAGATTTGTCGGAAACATTTCTCTCTTGGAGGGGGCTGTTTACGTGCATGGGAAAAAGGTCATTTTCGCGGTGTCAAACCATAGTGAAAATGAAACCAACAGAAAAAGCTCGACGATACAAAGAAATGAACGTTGGATTCACCTTAAACAGAGTTACGGTTGAAAAGTTGTGAAGGGTGGAAGAGCAGGGACTAATCTGTGAAAAAATTATCACCAACGGGTCCCTGAGTGGATAAGGCAGAAACACATATAAGGAAATACGCTTTCAGAATTGGAAAACGTACTTCACGAAAACCCGTTTCCACTTACGTGACGTGGAAGTGGCGGGGCCGGGGCTGGTCAACGCTGAGAGATTTACAGGCGGGTCCCACGCGCAGGGGGAGGGGCCAGGCTCGGTCGTCTTCTTCCTCCCGCTCGCCCTGTTCTCACGTGAACAGAGGAGGAGACCGAGGAGAGGAGGGGCGAAGGGGCCGGCCAACTCCAGCCATCTCCCGCCCGGCTGAGGGCACCGACGGGTGCGCAGAGGCCAGCCGCACCCATTCAGAGGGTCGGCCGTCGCTGGGGAGGCGCGGGACGTAGGGGAGAGGCGGCGCCATGGGAGAGGCAGGAAGCTTCGGGCGGCAACGGTTCTTGGCGATGTGGGCACTATGGCGAGGGGGCAAGGGGGTGGGGCAGCTGAGTGGGATGAGGGGAGGTTGGTGGACATGGAGGAGAGGCGAGGGGAGGCCTGTGGTGGCCGGACCAAAGCCGAGGCCGAGGCGGCCATGGATGGTGACGGCGAACAACGGCGAGATGCTGTTGCTCCAGTGGACTAGGAGGGACGAGGAGGGGCTTGGGAGCCACGGAGGAGGTCGGGGCGTGCTTATATAGCCGAGGGGTGGCTTCTGGATGTTAGGTAATGGATCTCGATCTAGATTGAATTGCTCACTGTAGCTTTATAGAGTATAGACTGGGAAGAAAAAGAAAACAAACGAAACGCGTAGTCGTGCCGTGCCGTGCGCCTGATCCCACTGGATGCCCGCTCTCTGGCTCCACTTGGCCTTAAGAAGGATTCACCCACTCTGGGCCCACAAACCTACGGCTTGGGTGCTTGATCCTAGGTGGACGCCTGATGATGCGGTCTTGGCCTTGATTGGTTCCTTCTCCTCTTCCCGAAGCCATGCTGGCTGCCTTGTCGATGCTCGTGCCGTTGCCGCTCCTTTCTGTATCAGGGACGCTGACATCCCCTGCTCCTTGAGAGCACGCTTGTCCCCAAGCTGCTACCACAGGAAAGCGATTCTTGAGGGCTAATGCGTCCTCCCACAATGCGTCCAATAGCTCAGAATCGGACCAGTGAACCAAATACTGTTCACGCCGGCCTGACGGTGTTTGACGCTAGCGCTTGTTCAAGAGCTGCACAGGGAATAGTTCAGGTGGCTTCAAACTTGGCAGGGTAGTTGATGCTGCTGTACCAGATGCCAGCGCTCGACGCAGTTGGGACACATGAAAGACCGAGTGTACTCATGATCCCTCCGGTAAGTCCAGTTCGTAAGCCACAGGATTGATGCGTTTGCTGATTTTGAATGGTCCAAAGTACCTGAATGCTAGCTTGTTGTTGGATCGACGGTGCACTGACGATTGCACATATGGTTGCAGCTTGACAAATACAGCATCCCCCACAGCAAACTCTCGCTCAGGTCTCTTCTTGTCAGCCTAAACTTTCATGATATGCCGCGCGTGGTGCAGATGTTGCTTTAGGACCTGCTGCATGATCTTCCTTTCCTCTAACCATTCCTTCAGTTCTGGAATCTTGCACACGGACGCAACTTCTATCCCCCAGTGTCGCGGCTCATGCCCATACAGTGCTTGAAATGGAGACATGTTCATAGCTGAATGATGACTGGAATTGTACCAAAATTCTGCAAGAGCGAGGAACTGATTCCAGTAGTTGGGACACGCGTGAATAAAACACCATAAGTAAATTTCCAAACACTGATTGACTCGCTCCGATTGACCATCCGTTTGCGAATGGTATGTAGTACTCATATTGAGCTCTGTCCCAATGCAAGCAAACAGTTCACACCAGAACTTGCTTGTGAAAACTAGGTCTTGATCAGATATTATAGCTTTCGGGAGGCCATGTAGCTTATAAACATTGTCCAGGTATGCCCGAGCTACTCTGGCCGCTGTGAATGGGTGTTGGAGTGGGAGGAAGTGAGCATAGCGGGTGAACTTATCCACCACAACCAAGATGCAGTTTGCTCGGCCGGATTGCGGAAGGCCATCGATGAAATCCATTGTAACCACTTGCCAGGCTCCTTCAGGCAGAGGAATTGGTTCAAGTAAACCTGGATACTTGACTCTTTCCGGTTTAGCCTGTTGACAGATTGTAAATTCCTGCACATACTGCCTGATTTGCTGCTTCATTTTAGGCCAGGCGAACAATTTGTGAAGATGCCGATAAGTCACAGGAAAGCCGGAATGCCCCCCTACCGTGTTGTCGTGGAAAGCTCGCAGCACTGACTGCTGAATTACAGGCGAGCCTCCCAACCACAAGCGCTGACGGAAGTACAGTAATCCATTGGCAACAAAAAATCGTCCTTTTGGGTCCTCCTGGTGCGAGAATTGATCCAGAAGTTTACGCGCCTGCTCATTACTGGAATAGCTGGCCCGGATATCGTCGATCCAAGTAGGTTGACACACTGAGATGGCGATGGCCTGCTCTTGTCCATGGCGACGACGAGACAGGGCATCTGCAACACCATTAGTAGTCCCCTGTCGGTAACAGATCTTGTAACGCAATCCCAGTAACTTGGTGAATCCTTTTTGCTGCCAAACTGTTGAGAGCCTCTAATCATCCAAGTGGACGAGACTACGCTGATCTGTCCTTATCAGAAACTCGTCATGGTGCAAGTATAGACGCCATTGTTCCACGGCCATAAGTATTGCTAAGCACTCCTTCTCGTATGTAGATAAACCCCTGTGCATGGGAGCCAACGGTTTACTCATGTACGCAATCGGGTGCCCCCCTTGCTGTAAAACTGCCCCAACTCCATAATCACAAGCATCTGTGTCAATAACAAACTGCTTGGTGAAGTCTGGTAAGTGCAAAACCGGCACAGAAATCAGGCCCTGTTGCAGCAGCTCAAAAGCCTTGCTAGTTTCTGCAGTCCACACAAACGGGTGCCCCTTTTTGAGCAAATTGAATAGAGGCCTGGCAATGATGCCGAAATGCCTGACGAACTTCCTGTAGTAACCTGCCAATCCCAGGAAACTACGCACTTCTTTGCTGTTGCGAGGCACATGCCAGTTTCTGATAGTTGCAATCTTCTCTGGATCCGTTGAAACTCCACGTTCGTCAATCACATGCCCCAAGTAAGCAATATGTCGCTACCCGAATGAACATTTGGACTGTTTTACTTGCCAGTGATCCCTGCAGAGCAATTGCAGCACTTGATTCAGATGTTCCACATGATGTTCTAGTGTTTTACTGAAAACCAAAATGGCGTCGAAGAAGAGGATGACACAGACATGCAGCAAAGGTTGCAAGGTACAAGTTACTGCACCTATGAATGTTGGTGGGGCACACGCCAATCCAAACGACATGACCAGAAACTCCCAGTGCCCCGAGTGCGTAGTGAATGCTGTTTTATACTCTTCTCCTTCTGCTAGTCGTATCTGATGATATCCTGCCCTTAAATCCAGCTTGTAAAACCAACGTGCTCCAACTAATTCATCTAGCAATTCGTCGATGATTGGTACTGGGTATTTGCTGATCGGGGTCATTGCGTTCAAACACCTATAATCCACACATAATCGCCACGTCCCCATCCTTTTTCTTCACAAGTAACGCTGGTGAAGAGAATAGACTGGTACTTTCTCTGATGACACCTACATCCAGTAGTTCCTTAACCTGACGCTCTATTTCATTTTTGAGCTCTGGCTTATGCCTGTAAGGACGCTGATTGACTGGTTGCGCGCCCTCCATTAGTGGTATTCGGTGATCGCAAGCGCGTCTCGGTGGGAGTCCCTTTGGATTTTCAAACACATCCATGTACTGCTCCAATACCCTGAGAATCTCCACCGGTATGTTCTCCTCTTGCGCTCCCACTTCATTGACAGAATTCAGATGTACGACATAAGCAATAGAGCCTTGCTTGCATGCAGACAGAAGCTCCTGCGAGGAAATTGCAGAACATTGGTGCTGTTGTTTAGCGACTGCTTGCAAATCCACTGCTCCTTGATCTGTGGTCACGGTCATGTGCTGGGCTTCCCAGTCAATTTGCATCGGGCTATGTTTCTTGAGCCAAACCATTCCTAGGATTGCGTCATAAACTCACAGGGATATGAGTTTAAAATCAGTGACAAACTCGTGCCCCTGGGTAGACCACTGGCACTACGGGATAAAGCTGTCGCACTGTAATACTGAACCATCCGCTACTTTAATGCGACAAATCTTCGGTAGTTTGCATACTCCGGACAAATGGGCAGCCAAATGCAGGTCCACGAACGATGATGAACTACCAGAATCCACCAGGAGTGACATCTCTTTGCCTTGTATCCATGCGTGCAGTTGCATCACTCCCGGCCCCGACGATCCATTGACTGCTTGCTTTGATATGGTGCAGAGATTATCTTCGTCCAAAGTTGATTGATCCTGATCGCTCTCACTTCTCATCTCCTCTGTTGCAAATAACTCCAGCAATTCCTCCACCACATGCATCTAAACAGTGGAAGGTCATGTATGATCTTTGCCCCATCGCTCCCCACACTTGAAGCAGAGACCTCGAGCTCTTCTGAACGAGCGCAATGCTTCTATCTTGTTGTTCTCTGTCCCTGCCCGTGCTGCTTCTGTTCCCCGTTGATCTTCAGCACTGGCTGTAGGCGCTGATGGACGGGTCACGCTCGGGGGCACCACTGGATTGCTGGCTGTCACGAATCGTGGTGCTGGAAAATGCGTTGGAGCTGCGTGCTTGACCATCTCCCCGTTTGCTACCTCCTCCTGCAGCAACGCCAGTGAGCATGCTGTGTCGAGGTCAGGCGGACGTTGAATGAGTACCACCGCTCGTATGTCCGCCCGCACTCCATCGATGAACCGAGTCAAGAAGAAGTAAGGATGTGTTAGTTCCGAGTAAGACATCATATGATTCATCAGAGTTTCAAAATGTTTGATGAATTCTGCTACAGAATCCGTCTGTTTAATAGCATAGAATCGACGAATCAGAAATTGGTGCTTATCGCGACCAAATCGAGTGCACAACAACGCTGTGAACGATTCCCACGCTAACCCCGCAACCTTGCGTTGCACCGACTGTAACCAAATGGCAGCCGGGCCGGTGAAATTCAGAATTGCCATGGGAACCCAGTATGATTCCTGAACCGCAAACATCTGAAAGTATTGTTCCGCCAGTGTTTTCCACAGCTGCGGATTCTCGCCTCCAAAACTAGGAAAGGAAATCGGCGGGGGTGCTTGCCCCATCGCCGCCAGTACTTGAGAAGACAACGGGGAAGGATTCTGAGACGGGATCATGGCCATACCCGTGACCGGGGAATCCGCCGGCGACTCGAAGGTCACCGCCGGAGATCCCCTGGGTTGCAGTGACATGTCGTGGCCTGATTGCCCTTGGATCTCGTGCGCGATTGGTGTAGTCACAGGCGGCGGGGAACCGGTCGATGGTGAAGGCGAAGCGGACGCTGCCGATGCTGCCTGCAGCATCGCGACGGCGGATTTGAGTTGCGCGAATCGCGCCTCGAGCTCCGGCTTCCAAGAGACAAGAGCGTCGATTCGTGTGGTCTGCGCCTCCACGGCCTGGAGGATGGACTTGGTATCCTCCTCTTGCCGCCGAGCGCGGGCGACGGCCTCATCGTTGAGCTTGTCGAGGTACGCCTTTAGCGCGGGATCCATGTTGGCGATGAGGGAGTCGCGCGCCTGCTTCTGGCGACGAGTTTCCAGCGTGGTGGTGGTGTCATCGGCGGCGGAGGATGGGTGGTGGGTGGCTATCTGATACCACGATGTTAGGTAATGGATCTCGATCTAGATTGAATTGCCCATGGTGGCTTTACAGAGTACAGACTGGGGAAGAAAAGGAAAACAAACGAAACGCGTAGCCGTGCCGTGCCGTGCCGGTGCCTGATCCCACTGGGTGCCCGCTCTCTGGCTCCACTTGGCCTTAAGAAGGATTCACCCACTCTGGGCCCACAAACCTGCGGCTTGGGTGCTTGATCCTAGGTGGATGCCTGATGACGCGGTCTTGGCCTTCATTGGTTCCTTCTCCTCTTCCCGAAGCCACGCTGGCTGCCTTGTTGATGCTCGTGCCGTTGCCGCTCCTTTCTGTATCAGGGACGCTGACACTGGAGCTCATGGGCGAGCTCCTGACCAAGCATTAATGGAGGGCAGAGGCTGGGCGTGGCATGGGCATGGTGTTTGCGACACATTTAAGGCGAACTATGACAAACCATCGATGCAGGGAGACATAGGGCATCACGGGGGAGCTCATGGACAAGGTTTGAGGTCGAGACGAGGAGGGAGACGACGGGCACAGGGGCGAGAAGAAGCCAGAGTGTGCAATCTGCATGACGCAAGCGTGATCACCACGGGCTCTGGTGCAAATGGCGTGTTCTGGCCGGGCCGACCACGTCCAGTGGAATGACCCTAGTGACCTAAGTATAAATGAGGAAACAAATCGTTCCAAGGGCAAAGAAGAGATTTGCACTTAGCTCCAAAGCAAACCAACAACCAAGTGTTTGTGCTGTGCAGTGGGGACACAATCTAGGTAACTCAGTAACTAGCTTGTCTGGGAGATTTAGGATAGGAAGGACTACAGTCCTGGGGAGTTTGGGAAGAAATGGACCAAGATAAATCATAGTTGCTTCACAACTGCATATTTGGTCCAGAAATGAAGATCAGCAAGATGCACTCACATGGAGTGTCCACTTGAGCTCTAATTGGGCAAGGCTTAGTCATTTGGACATATGAAGATGATGTAAAAAGATCATGCTAAATGGACAAGCCAAATTAGCACTTGCTTCACAAACATCATTTCTGTCCAGAAACTTGGAATAATTATGGTGATCAAATGGATCATTTAAATGATGCCAAAATGGTTGGAGAGATGTTCTATGGGTATAAGAATTATCTGGTAATTTATCAGGATTTTTGAAGCAATATAAAATACACTTGCTTCACAACCTGAAAATAATGCCAGAATCAAAGATTTGCTCCTGTGCTCACATAGATGATTGGATGGGGCTGCAAATGGGTGTAGGGGATGAATATCAACATATTAAAGAGTGTGCAAAAGTTCAACTCATTTGGGTACACCTAGCTAGTACTTCCTTCACAAAACTTTTTGTTTGACAGAAACTTTAAAAATTCACTAAGGAAGATTGGCTAAGCAAATAAAGTTGAACTTGTCCATGAGGCAATTATTTGGACATATAAACATTCCCAAAATGGTTGGGAGTCAATAGGAAAAATATAAATTACACTTCCTTCACAAAGTGCCATTCAGGGTAGAATAGGAAATGAATTATTGGAGGATTATTTTTGAACATGGCAATGAATTTTTTTGCCATATTAGATCAAGATATGACCCAAACAATTTATGAGAATTATTTGGGAATTTTTGGAGTGAAGGAAATATAGGTTGCTTCACAACCTAGGGCAATTGGAGTTATTCCTTTAATAGAAAAGGAATATTCCCAATAAAAAGAATATTGGGATTTGGGCTAGGATGGAAATGACAGGGTCTAGGGAAGGATTTGGATATGACAAGCCGGACGAGACTTGCCTGCTCCCTCCCCGTGCTCCCATCCGTGCTCCCGCGTACGTGGCTTGATTTGATTGGAAGAAAATAAGGCCCGACCCCACCCCCTGAAAATCGGGGGGGGGGGGAGATGATTAGATTAGAAAAGAAAAAGATAAAAGGACAGCCGTAGGATGAAGTGGGAGCACGGATGGGAACATGGGAAGGGAGCAGGCAAGCCGGATCCTAACAAGCCACTCTGGAAGCAAAGAAGAGGGCATCTTCTTCAGCTTCCAGACCACAAAGCCACGGAAAAAGAAAACTCAGGCAAAAACCTCGGGAAAACAAAAGAAAAAGAAAGGGACAAAAAATCAGGCTGTCACAGATGAATGGAGAAAACTCAAGCCTATGAGAATGCCAAGCTATTCAAAGAAAAAGTTAAACGATGGCATGACAAAAGGATACAAAAGCGCGAGTTTAACGTGGGTGATTATGTGTTATTATTCAACTCTCATTTAAGATTTTTTGCAGGAAAACTTCTCTCTAAATGGGAAGGTCCTTACGTTATCGAGGAGGTCTATCGTTCTGGTGCCATAAAAATCAACAACTTCGAAGGCACAAGTCCGAGGGTGGTGAACGGTCAAAGAATCAAACATTATATCTCAGGTAATCCTATCAATGTTGAAACTAATATTATTGAAACCGTAACCCCGGAGGAATACATAAGGGAGACTTTCCAGAACGTTTCAGACTCCAAAAAGGAATAGGTATGTGGTACGGTAAGTAAACCGACTCCAAAACAATTCTAATGGCAATTTTCCTCTGTTTTGGAATATTTAATAATTTTGGAAAGAAAGAAGTAATCCGGGAAGGACACGAGGCCTCCACGAGGGTGGAGGGCGCGCCCACCCTTACTGGGCGTGCCCCCTGTCTTGTGGCCACCTCGTGTGCCTCCCGGACTCCGTTTTCTTGCACGTTACGTATTTTGGTCGGTAAAAATTCATTATATAATCTCCCGAAGGTTTTGACCATCGTATCACGCAAATATCCTTTGTTTTCGTTTCGAGCTATTTTTCTGACAGATCTAGAGCACCATGACGTCTCCAAGCGCTCCCAAGGACACGTTTTTCGAGAGGGTTATCAACCCCTATCTCGCGGAGGTGCTGCAACACCCTCAAACCATTGAGATGCGTGAGGGGTGCTGCACAACCGTGATGTGGAGGGACCAAGGCGTACCGGAAGCGTGGAGACAAAGCTCGAAGCCATGGAGCAACAAGTTTTCAAGTGCCAAGGGATGGTGGAGCGTGGACTCAATGCCAATCAAATGATGATGACAGAGTTCACCAACAACCACAAGCTGGATGCCAAGATCATTAGGGAGACCATATTTAAGCTTCAAGAGAAAATCGAGCACCTCCAAGCTCAGATCTATGACCTGCAAAATCAAAACTGTGAGTATGAATATAGATTCAAGAGAATGAGTTTGGCTGCAGATTTGAGGATCCCGGAGACTCAATCATCCTTCTATGATGGTGAGCCTATGCCTTGGAAGATGGACGACAAGCCTACATCATCAACAACTCCCACTTCACCCCCTCTGAGGACATAATCACATGGGTATGGGCACTCCCCTTGGCAACTGCCAAGCTTGGGGGAGGTGCCCCGGTATCGTATCACCATCACACTCCTACCTTTACCCTTTTATTTAGTTCGATCCTTTTAGTAGTATCTTGATCTAGTAGATTGAAGTTTTGGTATGAATTAGTTTTGAGTTTTGCTTTGTGATCTCTTTATGTAATCGAGTCCGTGAGCTATCTATAATAAAATTAGTGTTGAGTCAAGGGCTTTGCTATTTTGCTATGATCTTGAGAAAGTAGAAAGAATAAGAATAAAAGAGCTCATATTGATCTTATGGATAGTAATGACTTCACACATAAAGAGTATGAGGCATAAAAGTTGTTGAGAGTTGACAAACATAGTTTTGGTCATCGTTGCAGTTAATAGGAAGTAATAAGGAAAGAGAGGTCTTCACATATAAATATACTATCTTGGACATCTTTTATGATTGTGAGCACTCATTAAGTATGACATGCTAAAAGAGTTGATATTGGACAAGGAAGACAACGTAATGGTTTATGTTTTCTCACATCTTAGTTAAAGTATATTGTCATTGATCTTCCCAACATGTTAAGCTTGCCTTTCCCCCTCATGCTAGCCAAATTCCTCGCACCAAGTAGATATACTACTTGTGCTTCCAAATATCCTTAAACCCACTTTTGCCATGAGAGTCCACCATACCTACCTATGGATTAAGTAAGATCCTTCAAGTAAGTTTTCATGTTGCAAGCAATAAAAATTGCTCTCTAAATATGTATGACTTATCAGTGCGGAGAAAATAAGCTTTATACGATCGTGTGATATGGAAGTAATAAAAGCGACGGACTGCATAATAAAGGTTCATATCACAAGTAGCAATATAAAGTGACGTTCTTTTGCATTAAGATTTTTTGCATCCAACCCTAAAAGCACATGACAACCTCTGCTTCCCTCTGCGAAGGGCCTATCTTTTACTTTATGTTTTTACTTTATGCTTGAGTCAAGGTGATCTTCACCTTTCCCTTTTTCATTTTATCCTTTGGCAAGCTCCTCATGTTTGAAAGATCCTGATATATATATCCAATTGGATGTAAGTTAGCATGAATTATTATTGTTGACATCACCCAAAGGTGAATACGTTGGGAGGCAACACAATAAGCCCCTGTCTTTCTCAGTTTCTGGTTGAAACTCCATAACCACAAGTATTGCGTGAGTGTTAGCAATTGTAGAAGACTATATGATGGTTGAGTATGTGGACTTGCTGAAAAGCTCTATTCTTGACTCTTTCTGATGTTATGATAAATTGCAATTGCTTCAATGACTGAGGTTATAGTTTGTTAGTTTCCAATGAAGTTTATGAACCGTACTTGACATTGTGAATCGATTATTACTTGAGCATAAGAAATCATATGACAAAATCTATTTATGTTGTTGTTATAAGAATGATCATGATGCCCTCATGTCCGTATTTTATTTTTATCGACGCCTCTATCTCTAAACATGTGGACATATTTTTCGATTTCGGCTTCCGCTTGAGGACAAGCAAGGTCTAAGCTTGGGGGAGTTGATACGTCCATTTTGCATCATGCATTTATATCAATATTTATTGCATTGTGGGCTGTTATTACACATTATGTCTCAATACTTATGGCTATTCTCTCTTATTTTACAAGGTTTATCATGAAGAGGGGGAATACCGACAGCTGAAATTCTGGCTGGAAAAGGAGCAAATATTGGTAACCTATTCTGCACAGCTCCAAAAATCCTGAAACTCCACGGAAGTAATTTTTGGAATTAATAAGAATTATTGAGCGAAGAAAACACCAGAGGGGGCCCACACCCTGGCCAGGAGGGTGGGGGGCGTGCCCACCCCTACTGGGCGCGCCCTCTATCTCCTGGGCCCCCTAGTGGCCCTCCGGTGCCCATCTTCTGCTATATGAAGGCTTTTACCCTGGAAAAAAAATCATAAGCAAGCTTACAGGACCAAACTCTGCCACCACGAGGAGGAACCTTGGTGGAACCAATCTAGGGCTCCGGCGGAGCTATTCTGCCGGGGAAACTTCCCTCCGGGAGGGGGAAATTATCACCATCATCATCACCAACGATCCACTCATCAGGAGGGGGTCAATCTCCATCAACATCTTCACCAGCACCATCTCCTCTCAAAACCCTAGTTCATCTCTTGTATCCAATCTTGTATCAAAACCACAAATTGGTACTTGTGGGTTGCTAGTAGTGTTGATTACTCCTTGTAGTTGATGCTAATTGGTTTACTTGGTGGAAGATCATATGTTCAGATCCTTAATGCATATTAATACTCCTCTGATTATGAACATGCATATGCTTTGTGAGTAGTTACGTTTGTTCCTGAGGACATGGGTGAAGTCTTGCTATTAGTAGTCATGTGAATTTGGTATTCGTTCGATATTTTGATGAGATGTATGTTATCTCTCCTCTAGTGGTGTTATGTGAACGTCGACTACATGACACTTCACCATTATTTGGGCCTAGAGGAAGGCATTGGGAAGTAATAAGTAGATGATGGGTTGCTAGAGTGACAGAAGCTTAAACCCTAGTTTATGTGTTGCTTCGTAAGGGGCTGATTTGGATCCATATGTCTAATGTTGTGGTTAGGTTTACCTTAATACTTCTTTTGTAGTTGCGGATGCTTGCAATAGGGGTTAATCATAAGTGGGATGCTTGTCCAAGTAAGGGCAGTACCCAAGCACCGGTCCACCCACATATCAAATTATCAAAGTACCAAACGCGAATCATATGAGCGTGATGAAAACTAGCTTGACGATAATTCCCATGTGTCCTCGGGAGCGCTTTTCTCATTATAAGAAATTGTCCAGGTTTGTCCTTTTCTACAAAAAGGATTGGGCCACCTTGCTGCACTTTATTTACTTTCATTGCTTGTTACCCATTACAAATTATCTTATCACAAAACTATCTGTTACCTACAATTTCAGTGCTTGCAGAGAAAACCTTACTGAAAACCGCCTGCCATTTCCTTCTCCTCCTCGTTGGGTTCGACACTCTTACTTATCGAAAGGACTACGATAGATCCCCTATACTTGTGGCTCATCACGATGCTTATGTGAAAAAGTTTCAACCTGATAAGCTCGAACCCAAATCGGAGAAGTGCGTCTTCATAGAATACCAAAAGGAAATTGTTGGGTACACCTTCTATCACAGACCCGGAGGCAAGATATTCGTTGCTAAGATGGATCCTTTCTAGAGAAGGAGTTTCTCTCGAAAGAAGTGAGTGGGAGGAAAGTAGAGCTTGATAAGGTAATTTTACCTTCTCCCGAATTGGAAAGTAGTTCATCATAGAAATCAGTTCTAGTGATTCCTACACCAATTAGTGAGGAAGCTAATGATGATGATCATGAAACTTCAGATTAAGTTACTACAGAACCTCGTAGGTCTTCCAAAGTATAGTCCACACCAGAGTGGTACGGTAATCCTATTCTGGAAGTCATGTTACTAGACCATGATGAACCTACGAACTATGAAGAAGCGATGATGAGCCCTGATTCCGCGAAATGGCTTGAGGCCATGAAATCTGAGATAGGATCCATGTATGAGAACAAAGTGTGGACTTTGGTGGAGTTTCCCGATGATCGGCAAGCCATATTGTATAAATGGATCTTCAAGAGGAAGACAGACGCTGATAAGTAGTGTTACTATCTACAAAGCTCGACTTGTCGCAAAAAGTTTTTCGACAAGTTCAAGGTGTTGAATACGATGAGATTTTCTCACTCGTATTGATGCCTAAGTCTGTCCGAATCATGTTAGCAATTGCCACATTTTATGAAATCTGGCAAATGGATGTCAAAACTGCATTCCTTAATGGATTTATTAATGAAGAGTTGTATATGATGCAACCAGAAGGTTTTGTCAATCCTAAAGGTGCTAACAAAATGTGCAAGCTCCAGCGATCCATCTATGGACTGGTGCAAGCATCTCAGAGTTGGAATATACGCTTTGATGAGTTGATCAAAGCATATGGTTTTATACAGACTTTTGGCGAAGCCTCTATTTTCAAGAAAGTGAGTGGGAGCTCTGTAGCATTTTCTAAAACTATATGTAGATGACATATTGTTGATTGGAAATGATATAGAAATTCTGGATACATAAAAGGATACTTGAATAAGAGTTTTTCAGAGAAAGACCTTGGTGAAGATGCTTACACATTGAGCATCAAGATCTACTTGATGAGATTTTTCAATGAATACATAACTTTGATAAGATTTTGAAGTAGTTCAAAATAGAATAGTCAAAGAAGGAGTTCTTGCCTGTGTTGCAAGGTGTGAAGTTGAGTAAGACTCAAAACCCGACTATGGCAGAAAATAGAAAGAGAATTAAAAGTCATTCCCTATGCCTCAGTCATAGGTTCTATAAAGTATGCTATGCTGTGTACCAGACCTATTGTATACCTTGCTTTGAGTTTGGCAAGGGAGTACAATTTTGATCTAAGAGTAGATCACTGGACAGTGGTCAAGAATATCCTTACTGAGGACTAAGGAAATATTTCTCGATTATGGAGGTGATAAAAGAGCTCGTCATAAAGAGTTACATCGGTGCAAGCTTTTACACCAATCCAGATGACTCTAAGTCTCAATCTGGATACATATTGAAAGTGGGAGCAATTAACTAGAGTAGCTCCTTACAGAGCATTGTAGACATAGAATATTTGCAAAATACATATAGCTCTGAATGTGACAGACCCGTTGACTAAACTTCTCTCACAAGCAAAACATGATCATACCTTAGTACTCTTTGGGTGTTAATCACATAGCGATGTGAACTAGATTATTGACTCTAGTAAACCTTTTTGGTGTTGATCACATGACGATTTGAACTATGGGTATTAATCACATACAGATGTGAATATTGGTGTTAAATCACATGACGATGTGAACTAGATTATTGACTCTAGTGCAAGTGGGAGACTGAAGGAAATATGCCCTAGAGGCAATAATAAAGTTATTATTTATTTCCTTATTTCATGATAAATGTTTATTATTCATGCTAGAATTGTATTAACCGGAAACATAATACATGTGTGAATACATAGACAAACATAGTGTCACTAGTATGCCTCTACTTGACTAGCTCGTTAATCAAAGATGGTTGTGTTTCCTAGCCATAGACATGAGTTGTCATTTGATTAACAGGATCACATCATTAGGAGAATGATGTGATTGACTTGACCCATTCCATTAGCTTAGCACTTGATCGTTTAGTATGTTGCTATTGCTTTCTTCATGACTTATACATGTTCCTATGACTATGAGATTATGCAACTCCCGTTTATCGGAGAACACTTTGTGTCGTGGAATTGTCACATCAGATGTCCTCGTGAAAGGACTTAGTTGTGGAGCCATCGCAACTAGGAAGCTTGAAGGGGTTAAACGGGACAAAGGACACGAGAGGGTTTATACTAGTTTGGCCCCTTACGATGAAGGTAAGGCCTACGTCTAGTTGGGTTGGTATTGATGTTTCGATGACCAGGGAGCGAGATACGCTATGCCTGGCTTTCGATCAGTTGTTTCTTGCCCTAAGCCGCCAGCAGGTCGTCCCCTTATATACACGGGTTGACGCCCTGTGGCTTACAGAGTCCCGGCCGACTTATAACAGTGTCCGGCTCGGTGACTAGTTAAATCTACCTTATGATACAAGTCATGCTATTATGGCGGTTTACTTCAACGGGCCTTAAGTCGCCTGTGGGCTTTAAGCCCTTTATTGAACCGCCATCTTCATGCTTGGTCTTGGGCTTCTTTCTGGTGAGCCTTCTTTACGTAACCCGGCCCCTCCTGGGTGGCTTACACAAATAGTTATATCCCCAACATTAGGCCCCAGATTGATTTGAACCTGTTCATGTCAATCTTAAAATACCTTATGGAACTGGACTTCAGTCTTGCGCGAAAACTTTAACCCGCCGTGACGTCATCATCTGGATCCGGGTCAAATCACCATGACATCATCTTCAATAAAACTCATATTTTATTCCATCATATCCTCCAACGGATCTTTGCCTTTACTGACCATCCCGAGAATCGAGGCGTCGGGGCCGCTGGATAATGATGTTTTGGTTTCCTTGTTTCTCGCGCCATCTCGGTCAGTCTTCCTTTATAAATAGGGAGACCTAGGTCTTTCATTCTTCCCTCTTTCAGTCGTCTTCTTCCTCTTGCTTCCTCTCGAGCTCCGCCACCGCCGCCGTCGAACCCCTCGTCTTCATCAACTCAGGCCGTTGCATCAACCTGACTCTGACCAGAAATCGACGGCGAACCTCCGCAGCTCGTCCACATCCGTGAGTTCCTCTCCTTCCCTTTCTTAGATCTGCGTTGGAACTTTGTTGAGTTCGTTGGCGTTCATCACCGCCCGACGAAAACCCTCATTAGTTTTCACCTCCAATGCCCTGTTTAGATCATAAAAACTACGTAGAACTGCTGCGGTAACTGTTTGTGTTTATCTTGCATAGAAACAGATCTCATTTCCCTTGTTTGGAAACCGTCTTCGAGTGTATGAACTTCTCTGCCCTGTTTTTAGGTCTATAAAATTTTCTTATCAGAACAGACCTTTGATCTCAAATATTAGCAGAAGATTATGAAACCTGTTTTTATCACCCAGAAAACTTCTTCTGGTAGATGCCCTTAAACACAACTGCCCAGGTGTCCGGCTTAAATAAATGACACTGATCTGTGAGCCTTGCTTGCTTCCAGGGACGAATCCAAGGGGGGACGAGGGGGGGCTAGATCCCCCCTAACGATCTATTTTTCCCCTTAATCATGAGTACGCAACTGCTAATCTCGTATCTACAGTGAGTCCGTGACTACTCTCGCCCCCCCTGTTGGTCTGTAACGCAAAGTAAAGCCCATTATTTATTGCAGATTAATAGCAGGCCAAAATCCAGCAACAACTACTACACGTCTACATTAAGCCCACCATGAAAGACTTGGAAACCAACAGCCCACGCACACACAGATAGTTTAGGTTTTGGCTTGCTCGTACTACGTGCGCCGTCGCCGCCGAGGGCAGTTTCCTGATTCCAAATTTCCAATCGAGCGACGTCTGCGGTGACCAGATAGGGCAGGGCGGCGATCTACAGACCACTGGCGCTCGGGCGCACGTAGGGCCGCATGCCCGCATGGTCTCCATGACCTATGAGGGGCGACGAAGCAAGCAGGGAAGGTTAGTTTAATCTCCTCTAATTCTCCTTTTTTAGAAATTCTCCTCTGTAGTTCTGATTGTCTTAGTTAGTCCTTGGAAAATCTCCCAACATTAGATTAATTTATGCATTCAAAATGTTAAAGTGCAGTAATAGAAACCACAGTCATAGAAACTAATTAGAAAAATTCAGATTCGTCCATGTAGACATGAAGATGAAGAGAACCAAATGTATTTATAAATTTTACAAGCTAATTGATTCAATCTCTCAATGTCCATGTGAACATGATGGTAAGGCAAATATGAACAATGTGGAGGGCTAGTGAACAGAATGGCCCCAATAAATATTTAAAGAAAAACAGTGCTAATAAATATGTCATTTGATCTTGCTGGTCGTTGAGAGGACTTCAAATTTTATTTTATATTGCAAAGTAACGCAAATATTTTGACTATCTAGACCTACTATATCTATATTACCAGTCTTTCTAAACAATGATACTATGCTAGGTGACTATATCTTTTGTTGTTTTGATGCTTCTAGACCTTGCCCCCCCTATCACCATTTTCTGGCTCCGTCCCTGCTTGCTTCTCATGACCTTAAGAATTTTTGAACTGCTCTTGATACTTGTAGCGGCTTAAATATTGTTGCACAGTCATCCTTATATCATTATGCCCCTTCGTAAGCCGCTACCTTAAATAATTTGGATATTTCTCCCGGTTTAAAATTTGAACCGGAACTTCTTATTTTGTAATAGGCCAACTGTCATCATGGCACCTAAGGCGGCCAAGGCCCCTATAACCTACAATTGGGTCCCATCCATAGTTACTAAGAGTAAACTTGCTAAGTTCGTGAAGTCTGGCCACCTGCCAAAAAAGGAGGTCATGTCTTATCATGCTCCTGACCCGTCTGAAGAAAGGCCTTAACCCAAAGAAGGGGAGGTGGTAGTTTTCACGGATCACATGAATCGGGGATTTGGCCCTCCCGGCTCAAAATTCTTCAAGGAAGTTTTGAATTTCTTTGATCTTAGACCTCAAGACATTGGACCCAATTCCGTGTCAAACCTTTGCAATTTTCAAGTCTTCTGTGAGGTGTATCTGGGAGAGGAGCCAAGTCTGCTTTTGTTCAGAGAACTTTTTTACTTGAACCGGCAGAATGAATGTGCCAACGGGCCTAGTCTTGAGCTTGGCGGCATCTCGATTCAGCGACGGAGAGACTGCCTTTTTCCTTATGCTGAGCTGCCGAGTCACCCAAAAGATTGGAACCAGACATGGTTCTACTGTCAGGACACTTCTCCGGCTGATGAGAAGCCTCTGCCCGGCTTTCGCGCCCTGCGCCTTGAGTCCAACCATCCGCTGGCGGATAAACTGACCGCTGTTGAATGTCTGCCTCTTAATCCCACCATCAAGAAGATTAAAGCTCTTTTGGGAAATGGTTTAAACGACATCAATCTGGTCCGAGTCTGGGTCACTTGGCGAATACTTCCATTAAGCCGCCGCCCCGGCTTAATGTGTACTTACACAGATGAAAAGGACGATCCAATGCGTTAAAGTCCTGACGACTTACCAGATGATGTGGTAGATGCTACAACCCAGTCACTGCTGAAGGAGGGTACTGTAACCAGTAATACCTTTGGCTTACTTCCCTTCTGCAAGAAGATCTCGGCCCCTGCAGTGAGTTATCAATCTTAACAAATACTCTCTGCTTCGTTATACCTTATTTAAGCTCATAATTCTTTATCCTTTTCTACAGGCCGATGATAACTTCTGGAAGGTCAAATATGATCATGATGCTGCCAAACAAGCCAGGGCAGCCAAGAAAACCAAAAGGAAAGCTGCCAAGACGGGAACCTCAAAGAAGAAGAAACCCAACGCTTATGAGTTACTCAAATTGGATGATACTTCTTCGGATGATGAAGAGGTAATCCTTTAACTTTCTTAACTCCCTTGTTGCTATTTTACTGACATTCTGTCCTTTCAGGAGGATACAGGGAACAGTCAAGTAGTTGAAGAAGAGGTAACTATAATCTCCTCCGACTCAGAGCCTTTGCCAAAACACAAAACCCGAAGGGTGACCTGGAAAGTAAGATTTTCACATCCTCTAGCTTATCAAGATCCTCAATTTCTTTTGAAGCAACAACAGCTTGAGAACCGGAGGCAGACTCGGGCCAATCAAGATGCAGAACTCTCCTCCGGCTTACCCGATGTAACTAGGAAGCGCCGGACCGAGGTTATCTCTGATTTACGTTCTGTTTTACCTTTGGCGGGTTTGATTCGTCAACCTCTCAATTCATCTGACTCCAATTATCAGGATACCTCTCCTTCTTCCGACGAGTCTATGCAATCAAACATGTCGGCTTTCAAAACGGCTCCCGGGTAATGTAACCTTTCATACTTTAAGTTTTACCGTACTTTATGCTTTAATACTCATCCTTCTCCTTTATTGACAGCCTGCAAGTGAAGCCCAGCAAGAAGGCGAGGAAAAATAAGTCGTCCCAAGACCCGGTTGTCACTAAACCGGCGCTTGACTCATCCGCTCCTGCTAGCTCCACCCATCAGCCACTGCCTGAACCGGCTTCTGATATTCTAGTGCCAACCTCTGACCCGCCTGCAGAAGATGTTATCCATAATTCTGATAACTCGGAAGTTCCTAGCCCGGCCAAGACGACTGACCCGGAAGTTGTGTATCTGAAAAGTCAATTTGTTGAACCGGGGCGGCCTACTGTTCTTGCCCAATGTATTGCCAAGGAAGAATTTGCCGAACGTCGAAAAGCCAAACAGGACATCACTGACTATACTCACTTAAGCATTGGTGATATAGTCTCGGGCTATCTGAACCAAGTACATAATAGTCGTGACCTGGAAATTGACATGGTGAAACAAATACAGCACAAATCTGAGGTATAACTTATGCTATTCTCCTGAATTTTACTTACTATACCAGCCCCCAAGTCTATTGCTTATGAAATAATATGTTGTAGACTTAGAAATCTGTTTACTGTTTGTTTATCCGGTTCAAAGAGAATATAGTTAACCCGGTTATAACATGATAGTTTTAAATTTGCAATACACATTAGCCCCCAAGGGTCAAGTATCTTTACTTGTAAAGTGCTTGAGACTTAATATGTGTGACCTGGTATGGTAGGTTTAAAATTCTTCAGCATACATTAGCCCCCAAGTGCCAAGTATCTTTACTTGTAAAATGCTTGGGACTTTGAATGTTACCTTACCATGATCCTTACCATAACCTGGTGTCAATGCAGGCCACCATAAGTCAATTTGAGTTGGAGCTTGCTGTCCTGAAGAGTCGTCTGGAAACTCAAGAACTTGAAACTCAGAAGGCCAACCCCAAATTTGAATTCAGTGTCTTTGAAAATGAGAAGTTGAAGAAAAATTTTGAGTCAGAGAAGAAAGCTTGGGCTGATGAGAAGGCTTCATTGGTGACTCGGGCCGAGACAGCAGAAGCATCTCTTGCAGAGGCAACAACCGAGCTGTCCGACTTAAAACGGCAGATATCTCAAATGGTCTCAGCCATTTTCGATAAGTTACCGTGCAAAACCTCTAACATTGTAATCTTCCAATGACTATTGTAATAGTTACCTCCAGCTGACTGTTATGTTTATGCACACACAGGCCCCACGAGTACCAACCTTAAGCAAAACATGCTGATCAAGCTTAAAGCAGTTTACACCTTAGTGGAACAGCTGTACTCCGGGTCACAACGTGCCTTGGCCGTTGTAGCCTTATCAAACACCCCTCCCCGCCTTTTACAAGATGTGCTGAAGCATCTCGCTGTGCGACCTCAGTGAATTCAAGATTTAAGGCGGGCATCCGCCAGAGCCGGAGCCGTGGCCGCATTGAGCCGGGTAAAGGCATGGGCGCCAGAGCTTGACTTAGCTGATCTCTCTCTTGGATATCTGAGCCTTAAGGAGGATGGTTCTGCATTTGATGATCAAGATTTCACTGCCCGTGTCAAAGTCGTACGTCCCTTGGCTACCCTTATTGGGAATGACACTGATCTTACTAAGTATTCGCCAGGCTATGATAGCGAGAACCGGAGAATCCCAAACATTCCATATGACCAAGTCAGCTTGATCCCTCCAACGCGTAAGCATACCTTTGCCCCTGAAGTGGACCCGGCCGGTTTAATAGATGATGAAGCTGAGTTTGAAGCCTTGAGTGGCATTGACTGGGCCTCGTCCACCTTCCAGGACAAAGCAACTGACGGAGAGGCGAAGAAGGATAACCCGGAATCTTCAAGCCCGCCGAAGGAATGAACCGCCCGACGTTTTATAACTTCGCAAAAACAATGCTCCACTTATTCAGACTCGGGGAGTCCTGTAATAGGATAGAAAAAACCTCTCAATGTTTGTCATGCCCTCGCGCATGTTTATGGCGCTTAATACTTTCGTAAGTCGCCATTGTTATATATTTCCACCTCATGTTGATCGTTTGTCTCCTTGATGTTAAATTTGCTTGCTTCATCCTGCAATCCCTTTGGTAATCCCACCTGTTTATGTGACCTTCACCATGTGGATGGATTCAACTCCTGAAAGTCGGAACATATAATGCTCGCCTAGCACTTAACAACTTGGGATAATTAATATTAAGCCGGAAGAATCAAAAGCCATCTCACAGTGCTTTCAAAAAAGGTCTCAAAATAGTCAAGTAATTATGCTTATGATATATAATAAACAATGTTCAAAAAGGCCTCTGATTCGAATACGACCAGTAAACCGTTCCAATGGGGTTAAGCTAAGATTCGGATACGATCATATAGCCCCCAGTGGCTTTGGCAATGCCGATCAAGTGGGTATCGACAGCTATGTTCTCTTTGGTTCAAATATGACCCATGTTTGAACAGGAAGCCCCCAAGTGACCATAAGAGTTGTTTAATGACGTTGATTCAAATACGATCCACGTCAGACCCAAAGGAGTTAACCTGTGATTCAAATACGATCAAGAAGCCCCCAAGTGGGTTTGGCAGTATGCTGATCAAGCGGGTATAGACAGCTATGTTCTCTTTGGTTCGAATACGACCTATGTTTGAATAGGAAGCCCCCCAAGTGATCATGGCTAGATTTAGATATGATCATAAGCCGGACCAAAGGGAAAGCCGGATTCAGATATGATCCGCTCCCTGTTGGTAGTTTCCACCACCCGACAAAGAAGACATAAAAACATTCTTTGAGGGAAAAAAGGACAGAGGTCCTGCTTTATTGCTTTATATAATATGTACATCATCAAAAAAAATATACATCTTAAGAGTCGGTGGCTCAAGTATAGTAAGGCCGAAGATGGGCAATATTCCATGGCCGGCGGGTCTCCTCCTCCGACTTATGTGAGTCTTTGTGCTCTCGAACATCAATGAGGTAATATGACCCGTGGTTCAGATTCTTGCTGACCACAAAGGGTCCTTCCCAAGGCGGAGATAGCTTGTGCATGTCAGATTTATCCTGGATGAGCCAGAGTACCAAGTCGCCTTCCTGAAAGGTTCTGCTCTTAACCTGGCGGCTGTGATAGCGGCACAAGTCTTGCTGGTAAATCGCCGAGCGGGCTATTGCCAAGTCTCGCTCCTCATCCAATAAGTCAAGTGCGTCCTGACGAGCCTTTTTGTTATCCACCTCAACGAAGCCGCCACACGAGGTGAGTCGTGTCGGATGTCACCTGGCAGAACTGCCTCTGCTCCATAGACCATGAAGAAAGGTGTGTAACCCGTAGCTCTGTTAGGCTTAGTGTTGATGCTCCATAGCGCAGAGGGTAACTCCTCCACCCAACAACCCGGACTCCGTTTTAAGGGGACAAAGAGCGGGGCTTGATACCCTTCAGGATCTCTTGATTAGCTCTTTTCGCTTGACCATTGGATTGAGGATGAGCAACAGCCGAAACATCAAGCCGGATATGTTCTCGTTGACAGAACTCTTCCATGGCTCCCTTGGAGAGATTTGTGCCGTTATCAATTATAATGCTGTGTGGGAAACCAAAAAGAAAGATCACCTTTCTCATGAACTGAACCGCTGTGGCCGCATCACACTTACTGACTGGCTCTGCCTCAACCCACTTTGTAAATTTATCCACTGCCACCAGGAGATGTGTCTTTTTATCCTTAGACCTTTTGAAAGGTCCAACCATGTCAAGCCCCCAGACTGCGAACAACCAAGTAATTGGGATCATCCTTAACTCTTGAGCCGGCACATGAGCACGTCGTGAGAACTTCTGACAACCGTCACATTTACTGACCAGATCCTCCGCATCAGCATGAGCCGTGAGCCAGTAGAAACCATGACAGAAAGCCTTGGCCACAAAAGATTTTGAGCCGGCATGATGACCACAATCTCCTTCATGAATCTCACGAAGTATCTCTTGTCCCTCTGCAGGCGACACACAACGTTGAAACGCCCCTGTTACACTGCAGTGATGCAACTCACCATTAACAATCATCATGGATTTGGATCGTCTGACTATTTGTCTTGCCAAAGTTTCATCCTTCGGTAACTCTCCTCGGGTCATGTAGGCCAAATATGGCACTGTCCAATCCGGGATAACATGAAGAGCTGCCACCAGCTGGGCCTCCGGGTCTGGCACTGCTAGTTCTTCCTCGGTAGGCACCTTGACAGAAGGGTTATGCAAAACATCAAGAAAGGTGTTAGGTGGCACCGGCTTACGTTGAGATCCCAGCCGGCTTAAAGCATCAGCCGCCTCATTCTTCCTTCGATCAATGTGCTCCACTTGATAACCCTTGAAATGTCCAGCCATGACGTCTACTTCACGTCCATAAGACGCCATGAGAGGATCCTTGGAATCCCACTTGCCTGACACCTGTTGAGCCACGAGATCTGAGTCGCCTAGACACCTTACCCGGCTTAAGTTCATCTCCTTGGCCATCCGGAGACCATGGAGTAAGGCCTCGTACTCAGCTGCATTGTTAGTACATGGGAACATAAGCCGGAGTACATAACAAAATTGTCACCTCGAGGGGAAGTTAAAACAATTCCAGCCCCCGAGCCTCCTAGCTGCCTGGACCCGTCAAAGTGAATAGTCCAATATGTGTTATCTGGCTTCTCCTCAGGTGCCTGCAACTCTGTCCAATCATTGATAAAGTCCACCAAGGCCTGAGACTTAATAGCAGTACGTGGCATGTACTTCAAACCATGAGGCCCAAGCTCGATAGCCCACTTGGCAACTCGTCCTGTGGCCTCCCTATTCTGGATGATGTCTCCCAAAGGGGCAGAACTTACCACAGTTATAGGATGACTTTGAAAGTACTGCTTCAACTTCCGGTTGGCCATAAACACTCCATAAACAAGTTTCTGCCAATGTGGATACCTTTGTTTAGACTCAATGAGCACCTCACTGATAATAGTAAACCGGCCATTGAATCGGATGCTCCTTGCCAGCCTCCTTACGCTCCACCACGATGGCAACACTGACCGCTCGTGAATTAGCAGCCACATATAACATCAACGACTCTCTGTCAGTGGGAGCCGCAAGAACCGGTGGTTCAGACAATTGCCTCTTCAAGTCTTCAAAGGCAGCATCCGCAGTATCATTCTAGACAAAGGTGTCAGTTTTCTTCATCATCTGATATAATGGAAGGGCCTTCTCACCTAACCGGCTTATGAATCGGCTTAAAGCGGCAACACGACCCGCCAGTCGCTGAACATCATTGATGCACGCCGGCTTAGCCAGAGAGGTAATCGCCTTAATCTTCTCCGGATTAGCTTCAATGCCTCTGTTTGACACCAGAAAACCTAAGAGCTTGCCCGCAGGTACACCAAACACACACTTGGCCGGGTTAAGCATCATCTTGTAAACCCGGAGATTATCAAAGGTCTCTTTCAAGTCAGATATCAAGGTTTCCTTTTCTCTGGACTTCACCACAATGTCATCTACGTAAGCATGAACATTACGCCCAATTTGATCGTGCAAACAGTGCTGCACACACCGCTGATAAGTCGACTGGGCACTTTTGAGTCCAAATGGCATAGATACATAGCAGAAGGCTCCAAACGGAGTGATGAAAGCTGTCTTCTCCTGGTCCTTAACTGCCATCTTGATCTGATGATAACCAGAGTAAGAATCCAAGAAGCTCAAACGTTCACAACCTGCTGTAGCATCAATGATTTAATCAATACGGGGGAGAGCAAAGGGATTAGCTGGACAAGCCTTGTTTAAGTCCGTGTAATCCACACACATCCGCCAAGTGCCGTTCTTCTTGAGCACTAACACCGGGTTAGCCAACCACTCCGGGTGAAAAACTTCAACAATAAACCCGGCCGCTAAGAGCCGGGCGACCTCTTCCCCAATAGCTTTCCGTCTCTCTTCGTTGAACCATCGGAGAAACTGCCTGACCGGCTTATACTTTGGATCAATATTGATAGTGTGCTCAGCGAGTTCCCTCGGTACACCCGGCATGTCAGAAGGCTTCCATGCAAAGATGTCCTGGTTCTCAGGGATGAACTCGATGAGCGCGCTTTCCTATTTAGGATCCAAATTGGCACTGATACTGAACTGCTTAGAAGCATCTCCTGGGGTAAAGTCAACAAGCTTTGTCTCAGCGGCCGATTTAAACTTCAACGCCGGGTCATGCTCAGTAGTTGGTTTCTTGAGGGAGGTCATATCCGCCGGGTCAACATTGTGTTGATAAAATTTGAGCTCCTCCATGGCACAGGCAGACTCAGCGTAAGTTGCGTTGCCTTCTTCACATTCCAAAGCCACCTTTCGACTCCCATGCACAGTGATGGTGCCCTTGTAACTCGGCATCTTGAGCTGTAAGTAAATGTAACACGGCCGTGCCATGAATTTAGCATAAGCCGGTCGCCCAAACAGAGCGTGATATGGACTCCTGGTTTTAACCACCTCGAACGTCAATTTCTCAGCCCTGGAGTCGTACTCATCTCCAAAGGCCACCTCCAATACAATCTTACCAACTGGGTAAGCCGACTTACCTGGAACCATCCCATGGAAAACAGTGTTGGATGTTCTCAAATTCTTCTCAGTCAACCCCATGCGCTGAAAGGTCTCGTAGTAGAGGATATTGATGCTGCTACCACCGTCCATGAGTACCTTAGTGAATTTATATCCACCAACTTGGGGTGCTACCACCAAAGCTAACTGACCCGTATTATCGACCCGTGGAGGGTGATCCTCTCTGCTCCATATAATGGGCTGTTCTGACCATCTCAAATAACAAGGAATTGCCGGCTCAATGGAATCCACGGCCCTCTTATGGACCTTCTGGTCACGTTTTCATAAACTAGTGGTAAACACGTGATACTTCCCACCACTCAACTGTTTCGGATGACTTTGATAACCTGACTGCTGCTGCTGCCCTCCTTGACCAGACTGCTGCTGATTATTACCGCCTGGATGCCCCTGAAAGCCGGAATTTGAACCACCGCCCGGGCCATGAAAATCACCAGCCCCTAAGCCGCCGCCAGATCCATGACTACCGTCAAAGGTGTTGGAATTTTTAAATGCCTTCATGATCGCGCAATCCTTCCATAGGTGTGTGGCGGGGTGCTCCCGAGTGCCATGTTTCGGGCAGGGCTCATTGAGTAGCTTCTCAAGAGATGGGCCTGACCTTCCAGATCAAGGCGGCTTACCCTTATATCTCTTATTGTTACCTTGCGCATTGGCATTGGCCACAAACTCCGGGTTACCGCCCGCCTTACGCTTATTGCCACTTTGGTTCCCCGGGTTATGCTGTGGACCCTTTCCATTGCCGTTCCTTTTTCCCTTCCCTGTCTTCTCATTGTCAGACGCGGGATCCTTGGTACTATCAGAATCGACATATTTGACTAAAGCCGCCATCAGCGTACCCATATCCTTGCAGTCACGTTTAAGGCGCCCTAGTTTCTGCCTCAGCGGCTCAAAGCTGCAATTCTTCTCCAACATAAGGACTGCAGAACCGGCATCCATCTTGTTAGATGAATGAATTATCTCCTTGACCCGGCGTACCCAATGGGTGGTGGATTCACCCTCCTCCTTCTTACAATTCGTCAAGTCCAAGATCGACATAGATTGCTTACAGGTGTCCTTGAAGTTCTGGATGAAACGGGCTTTTAACTCTTCCCATGAACCAATGGAATTGGGTGGCAAACCTTTTAACCAAGACCAGACCGTTCCATCGAGCATCATGGTGAAATATTTAGCCATTGCTGCGTCACTGACTTCCAACAGCTCCATGGCCATCTCATAACTCTCAATCCATGCTCCGGGCTGTAAGTCGGCCGTGTAATTCGGCACCTTTCGAGGTCCCTTGAAGTCCTTGGGCAGGCGCACGTTGCGCAAAGCCGGTACCAAACAAGGAACACCACCGGTTCTAGTGGCTACTCCCGCCTCAACAGAAGTCGTTGGATACTCTGGGATATCCTGATGAGCCGCCTGTTGAGCCGCCAGCTGAGCCGCCCGCTCGTTCTCCTGATGTATTCGGTCTTGCACTGGGTTATAGCCACCATGTTGGTTACGGCGTTGGGCGTTGCTTGACAAAGCTTCGGACTCCATGTGCCTGCTATAACTCGGGCTCCGGTTCTGATGAGGCGGTGCTAACCAAGGCGGAGGAGTTGAATGAATCATGTCCCTGTTGTAAGAATAGGTCTCTTGCTGAGCCAGGGTCGTCTGGAGAAGCTCTTTGACCCTCCGGGTCTCCAACGCTGTCGGGTCATCACCGTCCATGGGCAGAGCCGCCAAGCGCGCCGAAGCCGCGATTAAGTTCTCCATGGGGTTGGAAAAGTGACCCTCCGGTATCGGCACATAACGCGGTGGTGCCATGCTCACATGAGGAGGTGGCATCTCTCGAGGCTGAGCCGGTCCTCCTGCTCCGGCTGTCATAAACTGATTGGCATCTGGCGGGTTACTTGGGCCGGCTCCGGGTGTAGCGAAAAGAACCCGAGGGTCGTAATTCGGAGGTAAACGGGATTGGGTTTTCTGGTGTCTCCTCCTCATTACCTCATTGGACGCGTTTAAGCTCATCGTGAGCTGGTAAGCTTCTGACTGCAACCGCTGTGCCCGGGCGTCGAGAGCCGCCCGCTCTGTAGCTAGTCTAGTATCCTCAGCTGCCAAGGCCTCCTTGGCCTGAGCTATCTCCTCACGCACCCGTGCCACCTCCGCGTCATGCTCATCTTTGTTCGCAGGGATAACCGTGGCGGTTAACAGGGCCGTAAGCTTGTCCATGAGGTCTATCAGCACCTGAGCCGGCGGGCGCACAGGGCCACCTGCCCCGGCTGTCCCTATCCCGGATGTTATTGCTGCAGCAGCCGTAGAGTTAGAGCCGGGCTGAGTCCCAGCCATGAAGATTCCTGCCCATCTTGGCGGCTCATAGGGGTCCGGAATACTGATGCCATCGGAACAGCCCCCGAGCACGCCGTCTTGCACCTGATACAACGAATCTGTTGAACCGGCGGACGAATCACCGTCTGAGAGGACGGCCGTCTCACCATCATCTTCAGATCCTTTAGAAAGTTCCTCTCCGTGGATGCAGCCCACGAAAGCACGCTTCATGACGGGTTGAGCCCGGGTCTTCCTCGCACGCTGAGCCGTCTCGATGAGGTCGGTGCCGCTGTCCGGCTCAGGTCCCGGCTCTCCGATCCGGCCGATGAAGACGTGGATTCCGCCGAAGGGGACCCGGTACCCGTACTCAATTGAGCCGGCGTCGGGGCCCCAGCCTTCATCGTCGATGTAGATCTTGCCGCGACGACTCTTGGTCATCCGGCCCGTTACGTATCCCTTGAGCCCTTCGAAGTTGCCCTTCAAGAACTCAAATCCACCGTGTGCTGGCCCCATGGTGGGCGCCAACTATCATGGAATTGTCACGTCAGATGTCCTCGTGAAAGGACTTAGTTGTGGAGCCATCGCAACTAGGAAGCTTGAAGGGGTTAAACGGGACAAAGGACACGAGAGGGTTTATACTAGTTCGGCCCCTTACGGTGAAGGTAAGGCCTACGTCTAGTTGGGTTGGTATTGATGTTTCGATGACCAGGGAGCGAGATACGCTATGCCCGGCTCTCGATGAGTTGTTTCTTGCCCTAAGCCGCCAGCAGGTCGTCCCCTTATATACACGGGTTGACGCCCTGTGGCTTACAGAGTCCCGGCCGGCTTATAACAGTGTCTAGCTCGGTGACTAGTTAAATCTACCTTATGATACAAGTCATGCCATTACGGCGGTTTACTACAACGGGCCTTAAGTCGCCTGTGGGCTTTAAGCCCTTTATTGAACCGCCATCTTCATGCTTGGTCTTGGGCTTCTTTCTAGTGAGTCTTCTTTGCGTAACCCGGCCCCTCCTGGGCGGCTTACACAAATAGTTATATCCCCAACACTTTGTGTGCTACCAAACGTCACAATGTATCTGGGTGATTATAAAGGAGCTCTACACGTGTCTACGAAGGTACATGTTGAGTTGGCGTATTTCGAGATTAGGATTTGTCACTCCGATTGTCGGAGAGGTATCTCTGGGCCCTCTCGGTAATGCACATCACTATAACCCTTGCAAGCAATGTAGCTAATAAGTTAGTTGCGGGATGATGCATTATGTAACGAGTAAAGAGACTTGTTGGTAACGAGATTGAACTAGGTATTGAGATACCGACGATTGAATCTCGGGCAAGTAACATACTGATGACAAAAGGAACACCGTATGTTGTCATGCGGTTTGACCGATAAAGATCTTCGTAGAATATGTGGGAGCCAATATGAGCATCCGGTTTCCGCTATTGGTTATTGACCGGAGACGTGTCTCGGTCATGTCTACATAGTTCTCGAACCCATAGGGTCCGCACGCTTAAAGTTAGATGACGGTTATATTATGAGTTTATGTGTTTTGATGTACCGAAGATAGTTCAGAGTCCCGGATGTGATCACAGACATGACGAGGAGTCTCGAAATGGTTGAGACATGAAGATTGATATATTGGACGACTATATTCGGACACCGGAATGGTTCCGGGGGTTATCGGATATATACCGGAGTACTAGGGGGTTACCGGAACCCCCCGGAGGTTATTGGGCCTTATGGGCCCAAGTGGTGGAAGAGGAGAGGCGGCCAAGGGGCAGCGGCGCCCCCCCCTTTCTTTTCCCCCTCTCTCTCCTTCCCTCTCCTCTCCTACTCCAAGATGGAAGGGGGGAGTCCTACTCTCGGTGGGAGTAGGACTCCTCATGGGGCGCGCCAAGGGTGGCCGGCCCCCTCCCCTCCTCCACTCCTTTATATACGGGGAGGGAGGCACCCCCTTGAGACACAACAATTGATCCCTTGGATCTCTTAGCCGTGTGCGGTGCCCCCCTCCACCATAATCCACCTTGATAATATCATAGTGGTGCTTAGGCGAAGCCCTGCATCGGTAGAACATCATCATCGTCACCACACCGTCGTGCTGACGGAACTCTCCCTCAAAGCTCGGCTGGATCGGAGTTCGAGGGACGTCATCGAGTTGAACGTGTGCTGAACTCGAAGGTGCCGTGCGTTCGGTACTTGATCGGTCGGATCGTGTAGACGTATGACTACATCAACCGCATTGTGCTAACGCTTCCGCTTTCGGTCTACGAGGGTACGTGGACAACACTCTCCCCTCTCGTTGCTATGCATCACCATGATCTTGCGTGTGCGTAGGATTTTTTTTTGAAATTACTATGTTCCCCAGCAGTAATATCATCTCGGGCTTCACGCTTTGGGCCTTCAAATTTAAGGACCCCGTTAGCAGAGAGGTGGTCGTGTCTTGGCACCTATACCTCTCCTCTCGCTGTAACCACTGATGTAACTCGCCCTCTGGGCTTTTGAGTAATATATTCAGGTGGGAATCCTCCCCCCGGGTGATTGTTCAAAAAATACGGTAGAAGCCCTTGCTTGTCGCGAGGGATTAGCGCTTGCGAAGGACTTAATGTTACAACACCTGAGAGTCACCTCAGATTGCAGCAATGTTGTATCAGACATAAACACAGGAACACTCGGAATCCTTGCTCTAGTGGTGAAGAAGATCAACGGCACAACCACGGAATTTCTTTCTTGCTCTTTCATCCATGAAAGTCGCTTTTCAAATATGGAGGCGCATTATCTAGCTAGACATGCTTTACACTTAGATGAGGGACTCCATCTGTGACTGATACATCCCTATGACAGTTCCATAATTCCTATGAACCTTCGTTTTGAGCAATAAAGTAAAGCATGTTGCCCCTAAAAAACGTTGTTGCTCTCCTCTCTTCTAAAAAAAAGTTGTTGCTCTCCTCGAGGGAGGGGAACGAATAGCACGAGTGGTGTAGGTGCACCTTTTTTCAAAAACAAATTACCAACTAAAAAAATGGTAAAAAACCATGAATTGTTTTGACAACAAACTTGTTCAAGTGGTACACTCATCTAAATTTTTTTTGCGAAGAAATGACTTCCGTGGTATTGTTGGCAAAAACAAAATAAGCACTATATTAGAGTTCCTATTCACTCTATATTGTCCTATAATTTTTTTTGTCTTCGCTCAGATTTTCTACAGGGGTTTTTCTTCGTCAAAGTTATTATGCGAGCACGCCTGTAGGTCAAGTTTGTTCGAAAAACCCCAAAGATTTTGACATTTTCCTGAATTGCTAGAAAAATCCCGGAACTTTTTTATTAGGTTCATCTACTATTAGGTGTATCAGGGTATTTTCCTCCCCTCGAGCTACTATATTGGATTTAACTATCAATATTCTATTCTAAAAATTGTCACTACTCGGGCTAAGCTGAGACGATCTGATCTTACATTCGGTCTCAAAGTTGACTAAAAAACATGCTCTCAAATGTTTCAAAAAAAGGGCGGGGGGGGGGGGGGGGGGGGGCATACAGTCTCAAAGGGTTATACAACTTCTCAGGAAAAGAATTGGAAGGGCTATCCAATTAAATAAGAAATTGGTTCGATGTTTAGGACTCAAGAGGGTCGTGCTACCCAGTTCATCGGGATCAAACCTCAAGTTTGGCGCTTTGATGTCTCATTCATGTGGATTAGTCTTACATCGGTAGGCAACATTTCCGTAGATAACAAGACGACTGTGATGACTTCATAGTCTTAAAGCTTCGCAAATTCAATCTTCGGTAGATGTTGTGCGAGTGTGTGTGTGTGCGCGCACGCATGCATGCCTGCGTTGTGGTAAAGTGTTTCTTAAGAACAAAAACTAAAAAAGCAATCACCAACCATGGCTATTTTTGTCATGCAGAGTGGTTATTGTACTACAAAGAAGTCCGAGTGACCGCCTTAAACTTGTCACAAGATTCGCCTTACAATCACTAATTGGATTTGGTTCACTTTATCGGTGATGAAACTTTGTACTTTACAACGTTCCTTCTCCCTTTACTAGTTTTGACATGTTTGACTCTGATTTTTTTTCTTAGTCAGCAATGTCATATCGCATATTTTTTTCTCTTATTGTCACATCATCTAGTTTCTGTCTCCCTAAAACTAAAACAACGTGTTTCTCTCAAACTATATTTCAATTTCAGGTACAATTTTACTAATAACGTTTACCGAATTACAATTGAATTACAATTTTTTTTAGAAACATCGACGGTTGTCTGAATTTTGAACCAAAAACTTCAAACTTGAAATTAAAACATTTTACAGTACATACATCAAAGAAAAATATAAAAATTATCCAGTAAATTGTTTATAGTTTACGTGCCAATATGATGATACTATAGATAAACCGACATACAGGTTGAGAGAAACTTCCTGTTTTAATTTCAAGCTCAACTTTTGGGTTCAAAACTTCAAAATTCAGACAACTTTTTGTCCTTTCAAAAATGCCAGTAAATTGAGCATAATTCACCAACAAACTATTGGCATAAGATTTGAGAGAAACCTTCTATTTTAAGTTTAGTTGTGAGGAGGAGAGAGAAATGGCATGATAGAGGGGGAGAAAATATGTGATGTGGAGTCAAGCAGGTCAAAACCAGCTAAATAAGGACGAAGGATTGTAAAATGAAGGGTTTTCATAGTTCAGAGGGGTAAACTGCAAAACAAAGTTTGGGATTGTAAAGTAAACCCTAAGACAAGTTTAGGGAGTGCTATGGACTTCTCTCATCACAATATGGGCTACCTAGACAGGGCAACAGAGCATTATCCAACTTAAAAGGCAATCGCTAAACAGAATGCAGCCACTCGAAAGGTTGCATACAGACCCTGGGATGCTCAAAGTTTGAGTAGTTTGTACTCTATATTTCTTTACGGAGGGAGTATTTTTCTTTAGTGGTCTATTTTTTATTAGAACGTCTTCCAGAAATCAGACAAAATACTGAAATAATTCAGACTTGCTAATCCCTCAGTTGCCTAGAATTTTCGTAAATCTCAGTCACCTGAAATTGCACCTTGGTTAGTATAAACGTAGTACTCTCCCGATCATGGAAATTTAGTGTGAGTTTGAATCCATAGTTGATATAGTACAAAATTAGACGAGATGTTTTTTTTTCGAGGGTACGCCAAAGGCATACCATAGCTTTATAGAAGGAGGGAAAAATATTTACAAGAGAGGTTTAGTTGCTAGTCACGAGGTCACAAGTCGACCATGACATCGCCTCCACTCCACTCCCTAAACGTGATGTGCTACTAGGCTACGTACTCCACTCCAGTGGCTCCTGCCGTCCTCCAGTTATGTAGATCCTGAAAGATAGCCTCAGTTACGCCAAAGACATCTAGTGTACTACTCCTACCAAAGACCCTAGCGTTTCGCTGTTTCCACAAATTAGACGAGATGTGAATTGTTGGATGTTGACCCAAAGGCTTAAAAAGGGTTCTGAATCAAAGGGGATTCCCCCCGCCCCAACTTTTTATTAAAGCAGAGGCGAAACAGCCAGAACTACATCATTTGAACAACTCACTCACAACCAGAAATAGCTGCAGCGGGATTATTACAACGTTTTTTTAACAGCGCCAAACAGTCAGGACAGGCGCTCAACATGAGGAAGCAAGAGAACATACACCATAAATGCACAACGCTAGCCACCAGAAGAGCTACCTATCAAAGAGTCGACCCAAGCTATCCTAAGGAGCTCCCCTCGATGACGATCGAGTAGGCGCAGACATTTGAGGAGCAGTGAAGCTTGAGCATCGTCGCAAAGCACCTCCAATTGACACACAAAGGATACTTATCATGCCCAGAACACACTTCAGACTTCGCCAAGAACGCCCTGAAAGACAAATTCATTTCAAAGCACCTTACAGAATAGACTCCCAAAATATTTTTTGCCGGGTCAGATTGTGATCAGTGGCACTGGCATGCATACATGTATGCAAAGGAACCATTAACAGAATGCATCCAATTCAGTGCTCTTCGCCTAAAAAAGAAAATCAAATTCAGTACTCACATTGGTTGTCAAACCAAACTTAGTGGATGAACTGTTCCATCTCAATTTACTGTAGCAGGTAATGCAGCACGCATACAATGATTACATTTATTAAATTCTAACTGATCTAGCTGAAGAAAATGCTAAGAGACAAATTCCTGGTTCACAGAAGGAAAAGCCTGACCATGGAAAAGGTTGAGATTTATGCATGATGGATAGCGCACCCTCACCCATGTAGTGACTGCAAATATGCAAAGGTGATCAAGTGAATATATAAGCCTGTACATTGAGTGTTTCATGTTCAAGTGCAAAAAACAATGAGCCAACAATTATTTCCCACAATTCTAGAATCCGACATACAGTGCACTTAAACCATGATGAAAGCCCATACAACTCCAAAACAAACAAACAAAAGTTGTATGTCCCTGTAAACTCCTACAAGAGTTGTAACATGGTAGCCTCAAGTACCTTTCATTTCAGAATCCAAACCTAGCTGGATAAATGGTAGCCTCAAGCTGGGCATCGTAAGTTAGTACTCTAGCACGATGAGTTTCATCAACATTCAGGTGCTAGCAGAGCGAATTGCAGAGTACACATCAAGAGTATCCGAATGCGGTAATAAGAATGAAACATTGCTGCCATTTAGATGGTTACTGAAGATTCAAAACATGTGAACCTACCGCAGGATCCTTCATACCGCAACTTCAGTTGGCAGTTTCCCTTGGCAAGCAGCTGCGTAGGCATCGGCAAGGCCTGGAAGAACATGCCTATGAGCATCTATGTACTTGAGCTGAAACGTGTTCTCACTAGCCCTGACCATCGGGTAGAAGCTCTGATCTTTCTGAATCAATCCTTTCTCCTGGAGCACCTTCATCACGTAATGCCGAGGGACAAGTTGGCACTCCAGGCTGCACATCAGGATTGAGGGCCTGGTAAGGATGTACCTGGTGTCAACACCGACCACCTTGGTCAGGAACTCCTTAACACGGCGAAGCTTCTCCCCAGAGATCCTCAGCACCGTTGGGTTCATCCTCACCACCTTGGCCACCTCGGCCTCGGACCACCCAAGGATCTCCTCAAAGAGCTTGAGCTTGGCTGCCATTGTCTCAGGCCCAAGGCTCGTCGTCGTGGTCACTGCATGCTTGAACATAAGCGAACCGCGAGGCACGCCGAGCTTATCAGCACGCTCCAGGATGGACATTAGGGCCTCGGGGCTGCTGGTGAGCAGTCTCGAGTTGGGCACGCACATCTTGGCAATATCGTCAGCACTTACCCCACTCTCCCGTAGCACCGCAATGTTGGGCTTCACCACCCGCTCGAGGTCCGACGTGAGCAGGTAATAGTTGCCCTTGAGGATGCGGATGAACTTCTCCGGCGACCCCAGGAAGGGCAACCAGAACCCGAACTTCTCCTGGATGCTGACGGAGCGGAAGACGCCGGGGGTCATGCGGAGGAAGGTCCGGACGTGGTCCTCGGAGAGGCCATAGCCGCGTAAGATGGCGACGCGGGCCTTGAGGGTGTTCTCGACGCTGCAGTTGAGGATCCGCGGGTCGCGGGCGACGACGTGGGCGATGTCGGACTTGGAGAGGCGGAGACTGGGGCCGGCGAGGTAGGCGAGGACGGAGTCGGCGTTGGAGGTGGACTTGCAGTGGGAGACGCGCTTGGCGGCCTTCAGGGCTTGCTCCGGCGTGAGGCCGCAGGTGGTGACGAGGTAGTCGTCGACGGCGAAGGGGGGCGGCGGGGCGTCGGTGGCTGCCGAGGTGGATAAGAGGGCCCGACGGAGAGAGAAGATCACGGGTGAGGCGGGGAGACGGAGCGAGAGGAGTTGCTTGTGTAAGAGGAGCATCGCGTCGGCGGCGGCGGAGGCGGCGGTGGAGTGTATTGCAGGAGAGACCGTCTTTGACCTCTCGCCGCAACACCACTTCTTGTTGGGCCCGATCAGGAGAATGAAAGGCCCTAGTCCACTTCACTCTTGGGCCAAAAATGTCACCACCTAAACCTACAAGTCGTTGCTCTCCTAGTCGAACATATTCAAAACAATGCATAGCGTCGAAGTTCCCTCTCGGAGACGATCTCGCCGCCGTTGAGTTTTCCACTTCCCCGCCGCCGATTTACCCCGGGATTTGGCGACTCGGACTGTCATGGGCGATCTCCCGATCGTTACCCAGCCCTGGTCGCTGGCTCGCTGCCCCTGGGTGTCGAAGGATTGGGCTCCCCGGGAATCAATGATGTAGAGCAGATGATGAGAGAGTTGTGCCTGAAGAAAGAAGATCTGGACGACGTAGTCTTCGACGAGCAAGAGGCGCCTCCTGATGAACCTAGATGGACGACGCTAGCCAGGGTTAATACTACCAAGATCTACAGTCAGACATGGTTCTACCGCAACATGAGATCGGCTTGCGATATTGCACAGGCAACAAAGTTCAAGCCCTTGGAGAAAAACCTATCCACTGTCAAATTCTCTTGTTTGGGTGATTGGGAGAGGGTAATGAATGATGGCCCATGGAACTTTAGAGGGGATGTTGTGATCCTAGCGACTTATGATAGGATCTCAAAACCATCGACTATCAAGTTGGAGACTATTGATATATGGATTCAAATCCATGATGTCCCTGATCTGTACGCCCATCTTGTTACTCCGCTTGCTGCTAAGGTGGGGTAGGTTCTGTTCGCGGAACCATCCAGTAATGATTTTGTTGGGAATTTTAACCGAGTCTGGGTCCGCTGTAAAAATTGTAGGATGATAATATTGTGTTGTTGTATTGATCTGACCCTCATAGGGGTATATATAGAGTAAATCATGAGGGAAGAGACTTGGAGTACAAGACAAGACATAATATGTTTAAACTAATTTGTCGGTGTACAAAAGTAGGGGCCTAGCTTTTGACCCCTTTACTTGTGCACGGGCAGTCAGAGCCGCCTGCCACGACCGCACATGAGCAAGGCAAGAGAGGGAAGCCGGAGAAAAGCCAAGGCCACAGGGACAAGCAAAGCAAAACAACAAAGGACCAAGACCACAAAGGTTGCACGGGCAATGCAGGTTGCCCCGGCAAGGACCCTTGCCGAGGGCAGCCCCAGCAGCCCCTGCAAGATCCTTGCCGGGCAGCTCATCCACACCTGCTGAGCGAGCCACCTTCGAGCCCACCGACGCTGAGCAGTCGCGTTGGGACAGGGTTCGGGAGGCACCTTCGTGATGGCATGCAGATCTTTGTGAAGACATAGAGCAATCAAGATCAAATGGGATAGGAAGGCAGCCGTCCCCACCGAAGAAATCCACAGGACCCCCCGGCAAGATCCTTGCCGGGGAAGCCGGCGCGCCGCGGCAAGACCCTTGCCGGGCCACCCGGCAAGACCATCGCCAAGCGTCCCGACAAGGCCACTGCCAGGCCCATACCAGCCAAGTTCCTACCGCCGTTCATGGAGGCTCATACCAGCGCAACCACCAACCCAACCAGCTGGGCAGGCACCTGCGTGGCAGCATGCAGACCTTCATGGAGGCTCCACCATCGCGCCACCTCAGCTGCCTGCCTGCCTACATGGCGCTGCATGCGTTGCTGGCCGGGGCACGTGTCGAAGCCAGGAGAGGCGGCGATGGACAGGATGGGCCTCACCCCCGTCCCCCAATAAAGTGACGGACACCTAAGCCCCGCATTTAATGCGTCTTGTCCTATAATACTAGCGATAACCTCGCAACGCTGTAGCACTTTCCACCTCCTGTGTGCCACTATGGCAGCCCTTTTCGCCTATAAAAGGAGGCCCATGGCATACTGAGAAGGGATTCAGCTCTTTTGGACCTCGCAGCACCCAGAGCTAGTTCGAGAGCTCAAGAACACTAATACAACCACCAAAGCAGGATCGTAGGGTTTTACGCATCTTTGCGGCCCGAACCTGGGTAAATCCCCTGTGTGCCATCCCCTAGTCCCGCTCTTCTCACGACTCCGCGCCCCGCAACCGCAGAAGGGATTTCAGTGATCCCATAGGTGTCATTTCCCACCGACATCTTTGGCGCGCCAGGTAGGGGGCAGCGCTATTGTGAGAATCTGGCCTAGGGGTTGGCCTAGCAGTTCATCATCGCCGCGGCATCTGCGGAGAAGGCGGCCAAGAGGGCGGCGCTACCCGTTGGCGTGAAGGATGCCGAGGCGGCGACGAAAGAGCTAAGTCATGCTAAACTTTAAGTTTTAACCTTAAATATAAGGTTGTTTTCCTCGGCGGTTCTGCCTATGTATGGGAAACCTGTACGCGAAGGGGCCCTCCTGCGATTGGCAACGCCCTTGTTCTGTTTCGAGCCTGCTCAACAGTTTGAGCGGCCGCGTCGAGATCGGCAGGGTAGCCTTCCGCCACCAGCTACGCTCTCGTTTCTGACTCGAGTCAAGCTCGACAGATCGAGCGGCCGCGCTGGCGGCGGTAAGGTGCTTCGCCGGCGGCAAGCATACCCAGCAGGCTAATGAGGATCCGTCCTCAGGGCGCTGCCCCGGGTTACGCGCCAGCAAGCTTACCCAATCGACGTGGGGCATACATACAAAGGAGAATCTAACCGGAAAATAACATGCATAGTTTCAGGGGTACTGCAGAGTCGTATGACATAAATTGCCACCGCGGTTCTAACTAAAGATAGCATTTGTCTTGGTCATGGACCTGCAGCGGCGGTAAGAAATGAGGTGCTCAGTCCCGGCACTGGACCTCCAACCTCTTGATTTTTTCGATGCGGCTGAGGATGGGCTGGATAAGCTCGTTGAGCGCTGCGATGTCAGCATCCTCCGGCAAGCTCTTCAGCACCGCTCCGAAGTCGAGGTCAGGATGCCAGTGCGCTATCTTGACGAGCACCCTGATGATGGCCCCCTGGCAAAGAATCCAGGATTCTTCGGCAAGGGAGGCCGCCCGGTTGGAGTGGAGCCGCTTCAAGGCGCCAACGACCCTCTCAAAGTATATGGTCGGCGGCCGAGTTTGCGACGGCGGCAAGGCGCTCAAGCCAGCATTTCTCGTCCGCCTTGTGATCCTTGAGGTTGGCGGTCTCGTTCCTCAGCAGCTGCTTCTCCGTCTCCAGTTCCTTCGTCAGGAGTCCCTCCCGGGTCAAGGCCCCCGATAGCACCTCCTCGAGCTCTTCCAGCTTCTGCTTGAGATCTTTGATGGAGGCATTGGCTTCGGAGAGCTCTCCAGACTTGCCAATGATCTCGCCCTGCGCCTCTGTCAGGGTGCCATTGAGCGTGTCCTTCTCTTGGGACAACTTCAGAGTTTGATCCTCCACCTCCTTCACCTTGCCGGCGTGAGCCTGAGCCAGGGCGTTGAGTGCCTCCTGATGCCTCCGCTCCAGCTCCTGGGTCCACTTTAGGACGAGCTTGTCCACTTCTTCATCCTTGCCGCGGAGAGTGGCGGCAAGCTTCTCCTCGCGCGTGGCAAGGTCCTCCTCCTGGGTCCTCAGGATGGCCTCATGCTGGGATCGGACAGCTGCGGCCTCGTTGGCCAGCCTCTTTGCCGTTTCCTGGGCCTTCTCGATGTCGGCCAGCCTCATGGTGAGCTCCAGGTCGCGCCTGGCCAGCTCGCCCTGAGCGACCTTCAGCTCGTCCTAAGCCTGGCGCCACCAACCTTGTGCCTCGCGGCGCGCTCCTCAAAATTTGCGTCCACTTTCTCCACCACCGCCGTCTTGGACTTGTCCTTGTCTAGGCGAGCGCGGTGGAGAGCCTGGAGTTTCCAGAAGCTGGCGCCCATGGCCCGGAGCAGCCGCTCCTCCTGGGAGTCATCGCCATCGACGCTCGGTTCATCAATAACGTCAAGACCGGCGCTGGAGAGCACCTCATTGTCGAATAGTTCCCCCTCGACGGGGGCTCTGGAGCTTGACGCGCCTGGAAGGTGTACGAAGAGGTCATCGCCCACCTTCAGGTACTTGCCGGAGCCAGAGGCGGCGGAGGAGGAGGGCTGATCATCGACCACTGCCTCCTCGGTAGTGGCCTTGCCGGTTCCCTCGATGGGCTCCTCGGCACGCTCCTTGTCGGGGCCTTCAGTGGGCCCCTTGGCGGCGTCCTCGGTGGCGTTCCTGGCGCTCTCCTCGGCAGCAATCTTCTTTGCCTTCGCCGCGGCCTCTGCGGCGACATCCTTGATGGTGGTGTCGACGTCCTCCGAAGAAAGGCCTAGACACCAAGAAAGAGATGGGGTGGAGCCAAGATCAAAAGCCGGAGAGGAAAAGAAGAATGTAAAAAAATGGGTAGCCTACCTGTGCCAGGCCGAGGGGCAGAAGCCTTTTCTCCGCCAAGATCCAGCGCCGAATGGAAGCCACCAGCGCCTGCGTCCTCCTCCTCCTCCGTGTGCATGGCCTCGGGGCTTGGTGCCCTTGCCAGGGACGCCCCTGGGGCGGTGTGGTTGACGGGGGAGGCACGATAGGAGAAGCCCTTCGTGGCTCCCCTTGGTGCTGCTCCCCTCCTGCACCCACGACATGGTTAGCGCTGAAGCATCATGCATAACGCACGCTGATGGAGGGCGGGTGATGGACTCACGCTGGGGGCTAGGCCGGGGGCTGCTGTCCGGGCTGCTCGACACCACCAGTGGCGTGTCAGAGGTGCCTGCCGGGGGCTGGCTACTCGCCGACGACCGGGCCCTCTTCATCCTCTGGGCCAGCGTCTCCACATCCCTGCAAAATGAAGGCAAGTGAGTAACACCGTCGGGGGATGTGCGAGGAATGAGGGAGGAAAGCAGAGGCTTACTCGTCATTTCCTTCCTCCTCCTCCTCCTCTGGTGCCTTCCTTTTCCTCGTCGGGCTGGGTGACCGAGAGTATCTGTCCGGACTAAGGGGCCCGAAGTCAAAGGCAATCCCCGCGCCAACGCCTGCCGGCGGCGAGGAAGGCGGTGGCGTCTGAGCACGCCTGGACGACGAGGAAGCAGGTGTCTTCCTCCTCGCTGCCTCGACTTCCACCGCCTTCTTCGTCACCGCGGCCCTTATCTGGCGCGTCGCCGCTCCCTGCGCCAGCCACAGCCGCGCGGCCCGGCCAGGGCAAACCGGCTCGCCGGAGGCAGCCCGCCACAGAACTTGCCCCCTCCCGGTGGCCGGAGGGATGGAGGCTGCAATCTCCTCCTCATCTTCCTCCGAAGCCCTGTCGATGACGTCCTCAACAAGGGGGGCCCTAGTGCCGGCACCGCTGGCCTCCCAAGCGGCCGCCGCCCACCAGGAGAGGTCCTCCTCCTCCGCTTCCGTCGCGGCACTGTCCACCATGCAGCCGGCGCTGCCGGCCTCCATGGCGAGCCTCGCCGACTCCTTGGCTAGCCTCGCCTCCCGCAACCTGCGGGCGATGTAGTCCAACTCCATCTGAGAAGTGTCCTAGACAAGCCGCGGCTCGTCGGTGACATATGCCTCGTGCAAGGTGTCGAAGAACTCCTGCACCCTGAGCTCGTCAGGCTCGACCCAGCTCGGGTCAAGGCCATGCGCATTAAAAAGCGGCATCATGGCGATGATATCTGACTGACGAGAGTTGTTGCTGAGCGGGACCACCCCCGTCGGCAACTTGAAGATGGGCTCCTTGTCCACCTTGTCGGACCGCTCTACCTCGCCCTCTTCATTAACCTCGAGCTGGAAGATTCGTTGGCAGAGATGAGCATGCCTCAGCACTGTCAGGTTATGGTCGAGGCCGGGGCGGAGCCGCATGATATCAGCAGCATTCACAAAAAGCCAGGCCGGCCTCCCCTTATCATGCAGAGGGGCAATCCGGCGACGGATGAAGTCCGCACCGATCATCTCGAGGGTGAGCCCAGCCCGGGTAAGCCTGAGGATCCTGGTGGTGGCGATCGTGAGCTTCTCGTCGTTGACGTCGACGTCGCCCCAGTCCTTTCCACGGACCGGCGCCACCTGACGGACCTCACAGAACGCCGGCGGATTCTCCTCCTCGATATAACACCACCGGCCCCGCCACTCTTCCCACCTCTCCTTCATGGCGCCGTCCGGGTATGCTCCTTTGGCCCTTGGGATCCAAGCGACGCTGCCGGTGATGGCGCCTCCCTTTTGGATCCGGGGGGAGAAATAGTGGCGGAAGAGCGCCATGCTGGGATGCACCCCGACGAAGCCCTCGCAAAGGTGTGCGAAAAGGGCCATACACGCCACGGCATTTGGGGTGAAGTCCAGGAGGCGGAAGCCGAAGGTGTACATGATATCCTTGAAGAAATCAGAGAAAGGGGGACAGAGCCCGCAGGAGAAGTAGTCGACGAAGAAAGGGTACCGATTTGGGGAAGGCCCGGCACTGGCGGGGACGACGCGTGTGGCCGGATGCCCCGTCGTCTCTCCCCCCATCTTCACGCCCCACAGGACCTTGAAGTACTCTCGGAGCATGGGCACGTCGACCGTCGAGGGGAAAAGGGCGAACTGCGCCCGTCGCGCCACGAGCTCGCTCTCCGACGGCTCCACCACGCTGGCATCCTTGGTTGTCCCCTTTCCTTTGGAGTATTTGGGTGCCATTGCGATTGCGGAAAGCAGGGGATGGCAGAAGCGTGTCGGTGATGGGCAGAAGCAGAGGGCTCGAGGAAGAAGAAAGGGGGCGGCAATTTCCAGATGGAGGGAGGCGCGGGAAAAGGGAAAGGTGAGCAGCATGCCCGCGGTTATCCCTTTTTTATGGGGAAAACGCGGGCCGCCTCCTCTCCCATTAACTACGGCGCGACGCATGCATGCGGTCGCCATCCCACGCATGCCCCCCACGTCACGCATGTGCATGACCCCCACGTCGCGCATTCAACGCAGGTCATGGGGAAGCGCAGCGGGCGGAACAGTGGCCGCGGTAAAATCCGCCTCAACTGCCCGCGCACCGTTCTGGGCCTAGCCCAACAACGCGCTGCGCCTATGTGTGACCCAGGCCCGAGGGCTCCTGTCGGTGTACAAAAGTAGGGGCCTAGCTTTTGACCCCTTTACTTGTGCACGGGCAGTCAGAGCCGCCTACCACGACCGCACATGAGCAAGGCAAGAGAGGGAAGCCGGAGAAAAGCCAAGGCCGCAGGGACAAGCAAAGCAAAACAACAAAGGACCAAGACCACAAAGGTTGCACGGGCAATGCAGGTTGCCCCGGCAAGGACCCTTGCCTAGGGCAGCCCCAGCAGCCCCGGCAAGATCCTTGCCTGGACAGCTCGTCCACACCCGCTGAGTCAGCCACCTTTGAGCCCACCAATGCCGAGCAGTCGCGTTGGGACATGGTTCGGGAGGCACCTCCGTGATGGCATGCAGATCTTTGTGAAGACATAGAGCAATCAAGATCAAATGGGGATAAGGAGGCAGCCGTCCCCACGGAAGAAACCCACAGGACCCCCCGGCAAGATCCTTGCCGGGGAAGCCGGCGCGCCGCGACAAGACCCTTACTGGGCCACTCGGCAAGACCGTCGCCAAGCGTCCCGGCAAGGCCACTGCATGGCCCGTACCAGCCAAGTTCCTACCGCCGTTCATGTGCAGCCACCGACCCAACCAGCTGGGCAGGCACCTGCGTGGCAGCATGCAGACCTTCATGGAGGCTCCACCACCGCGCCACCTCAGCTGCCTGCCTGCCTACATGGCGCTGCATGCGTTGCTGGCCGGGGCGCGTGTCGAAGCCAGGAGGGGCGGCGACGGACGGGACGGGCCTCACCCCCGTCCCCCAATAAAGTGACGGACACCTAAGCCCCGCATTTAATGCGTCTTGTCCTGTAATACTAGCGATAACCTCGCAACGCTGTAGCACTTTCCACCTCCTATGTGCCACTGTGGCAGCCCCTTTCGCCTATAAAAGGAGGCCCATGGCATACTGAGAAGGGATTCGGCTCTTTTGAACCTCGCAGCACCCAGAGCTAGTTCGAGAGCTCAAGAACACTAATACAACCACCAAAGCAGGATCGTAGGGTTTTACGCATCTTTGCGGCCCGAACCTGGGTAAATCCCCTGTGTGCCATCCCCTAGTCCCACTCTTCTCACGATTCCGCGCCCCGCAACCATAGAAGGGATTCCAGTGATTCCATAGGTGTTGTTTCCCACCGACATCTTTGGCGCACCAGGTAGGGGGCAGCGCTATTGTGAGAATCTGGCCTAGGGGTAGGCCTTACAGTTCATCATCGCCACGACATCTGCGGAGAAGGCGGCCAAGAGGCCGGCGTTGCCCATTGGCATGAAGGATGCCGAGGCGGCGACGAAAGAGCTAAGTCATGCTAAACTTTAAGTTTTTATCCTTAAATATAAGGTTGTTTTCCTCGGCGGTTCTGCCTATGTATGGGAAACCTGTACGTGAAGGGGACCTCCTATGATTGGCAATGCCCTTGTTCTATTTCGAGCCCGCTCAACAGTTCGAGCGGCCGTGTCGAGAGCGGTAGGGTAGCCTTCCGCCACCAGCTACACTCTCGTTTCTGACTCGAGTCAAGCTCGACAGATCGAGCAGCCGCGCTGGCGGCGGTAAGGTGCTTCGCCGGCGGCAAGCATACCCAGCAGGCTAATGCGGGAGCACCATGCACTACAGTCTAGGAGATGCGCCAGAAACTTATTAATCTGGCAAACGTGTTGCAGAGATGGAGCAACGGCACTTTTGGAAGTGTGAGGAAGGAAATCAAACCGCTGAAAGGTAAACTTGAAGAGTTGAAAGGGGATCCGTCGCGCACGGGACCTTCCCAAGCAGAACTAAAGGTTAACAAAAGATTGATTGAAATACCATCGAGAAGAGATTATGTGGCGTTAGTGCGCAAGAATCGAGTGGCTATCTGCTGGGGACAAGAACACCAATTTTTTCCATCTTCGAGCTAGCTTGAGGAGGAAAAACAAAATGATAAAAGCGCTACAAAATTCATTGGGTGCGATTGTAGTTGGTTTTGATGAGCTTAAAGCAATGGCGAATAATTTTTACCAAACTTTGTATGCTTCTGAAGGGGTACAAGGAATGGAGGTAGTGCTAAACCAAGTGCAAAGGAGGTGACCAATGAGATGTATACAAGGTTAAATGCTGATTACACTATAGAGGAGGTCAAAAAAGCGCTTTTTAGATGTTTCCTACAAAATCCCCTGGTCTGGACGGTTTTCCAGCTCATTTCTACCAACGGAATTGGGATATTTGTGGTGAAGATGTCACGCGATCGTGTTGAGGATAGTCTGAGGGGAAGAAAGTCCAGAGGGAATCAACGATACGGTATTGGTACTAATCCCAAAGGTACTAAACCCTTCTTTGTTGTCTCAGTTCACGCCCATAGTCTTTGCAATGTGCTTTATAAGATTGCTTCAAAAGTTGTGGCCAACTAACTCTTAAGGAAATATTGCCTGACATCATTTCTGAGGAACAATCTACCTTTGTGCATGGGAGGTTAATTATAGATAATATAATTTGTGCTTACGAGTGTTTGTATTTTATGAAAAGAACAAGATCAAAGTCAAATAGCTTTTGTTCCCCAAAGCTCGATATGGTGAAGGCTTACGATAGGCTTGAGTGGCCTTATTTGAGTGGGATTATGACCAAGCTGGGTTTCTCCCAACAGCAGATCAACACAGTGATGAGCATGGTGTCCTCAGTATCCTTTTCAGTCTTGTTCAATGGAGAGAAGCTTGAGTCATTTAAGCCAATTAGGGGGATTCGGCAGGGAGACCCAATCTCCCCCTACTCATTCTTGATTGCAGCAGAGGGCCTTTCGTGCCTCCTGAAGTCCAGTTCTCATTCATCAATTGCATGTATTAAGGTTGTCGGCGTTCTGGGAACGGGGGTCCCCAGACTTGCCTGCCTGCGGCCTGCGGCGTGGCTCAAAGGGGGCCTAGCACATCCCATCTTCATCAACACAGGCTCAAGACCCTCGCAAGGGGCCAAGCCTCACGGGGCGGACGACAAGGAGCTTCCTCAGGCACGGCCTCATCAGGATGGCTCACGAGGAGGCGGAGAGTTCAAGGCGGGGTACCTCGCGAGGTGCCCATGATGCAAGCCATGACGACCAAGGGCGCCAGTCGGGCGCCAGCCCGCGCAGTGTCCCCCTTTCCTCTTTGGTGCAAAGGGAGCAAGCACAGGCGAGAGCATCAAGCAAAGGCATCCATTTCGGTGCAACAAGACCAAGACCAGTCCAACGGCAGGATGGAGGTCACCGTGGAGCCCAAGCCGGCGTCACCACCAGAGCCTTTGACATGCGAGGACCAACTTTAGTCAGGATAAGTGTACCCGCTGTTCCCCTTCAAAATGGCCAATTGTTGGCGCCCTTCCCACGCAATATTTGGGAAGAGGCCCAGGGCCTTTGCCTATAAATAGGACTAGCCACCCCCAGGGAAGAGGCATCATCATCTGGTATCTGGCATACATCTAGAATAGAAAGAGAGAGAGATAGGGCGACTGAACTCCTCCTAGCAGTTCATCGCACCAGTCAAGAACAGACCTTGGCGAGGCTGTTCTTCCTTGTATTGTCCATCATCAGCCCAAGAGGCAATCCACCACACCACACACTGGAGTAGGGTATTACACCACAATGGTGGCCTGAACCAGTATAAACCCTGTGTCTCTTGTGTTGATCTTTTCGTAGTTTAGATCCTAGCGATTCGGCGAGGAGCAGGAAGATAGAGGGCGTAATCTCCACGCGCACCAGAGTGTTCGAACCTCAAGGGTCTGCCGGAACCCGAAATCTGACATTTGGCGCGCCAGGTAGGGGGTGCGCCGGAATTCGCCTCCCGTCGCCCTGTTCTTCTCCGACCATCGCGTCCATGTCAGATGCTCGTCGGCCCGCGCCGAGCGCCGCTTCGCCATCGCTTCCCGCGTCGCCCAGATGGCCCCCGTCGGCGGGCGCCCCTGTCATTCCCCGTCACCTGCCGTCAACGCCGCCACCGGCCCGGCGGGGAACGAGCAGCAAGCATCGTCCAAGCACCCATCCATGAGGCGAGACGGCCGCACTGCTACACCCTCGCTCACCCCTGCTGGTTCTTCATCTCGCGCGCCCCGCGCAGCCATGGAGGCTCGAGCTGCGCTCATCGCGACAAACGAGCTCCTGCGCTACCGTCCAATCGACGACGTCTACGAGGAGTGGCTCGATCGAGTCGCCGAGCTCGTCCGCGCCGCTGGGGGCTCCCCCGCGCCGTCCTTCTCGCTGCACCGCGCCCCGCCCTGCGCGGGCAATGAAGCTCCTGGGGCGCCTCCGCCGCCTCCCCCTCGAGAAGGCGCCCTGGCTCCAAGGTGCGCGACCCCTGAGCGGAACCCGCTCCGTCAGGCGCCAGCGCGGCAGGAGCAGAGCTGCCAAGAAGTCCCATGCCCTCGAGAAGCTGCTCGAGCGCTCCCTGCTCCGGCACGTCAAGACCCCGTACTGCTCCCAGCTGCAGCGCATGGGGACCCACAGGACCAAGCTCTTCGTCGCCCAAGGCCTCCTGTGGCCACAGCGGGCTGCCGCGCCTTCACCCCCGAGCTACGCAGCGTCGCGTGGCCCGGCAAATTCAAGCCAGACCTGCCTCCCCGCTATGACGGCACGGCTGACCCTATAGAGTTCCTCCAGCTCTACGAGCTGGGCATCGAGGCCGCCAACGGAGACGAGAAGGTCATAGCGAACTGGTTTCCCATGGCGCTCAAGGACGGGGCCCGCACCTGGCTCCTGAATCTGGCACCAGGCACAATCTCCTCCTGGGACGAGATGCGCACCCGCTTCATCGCCAACTTCCAGGGTACTCGCGACCGGCCACCCGCCGTGAGCGACATGCGCCGTATCAAGCAGCAGCCAGGGGAAACCCTGCAGAAGTACATCCAGTGCTTCAACAACGCGCGCCTCAAGATCCCCAAGGTGACCGAGGAAGCCATCATCTCAGCCTTCTCCGACGGCGTGCATGACGTCAAGGTGAAGGAGGAGCTGGCGATGCAGGAAGACCTATGCACCTCCTTGGAGCTGTTCAACTTGGCGACCAGGTGCGCCAGGGCTGAGGAGGGGTGCCTCTCCCTCCTTGAGCTGCCTGCCGCAGACCCAGAAGAGAAGAAGCCCAAAGCCAAGGACGTGAAGCGCAAGGGGGCTGCCGTGCTCGCGGCAGTGCCAGACACCAAGCGGGGCAGAGATCAACCCGAACCCTCCAAGGGCAGTCGGTACTGCGTGTACCATGACCTCCACACCCATAACACCAATGAATGCCAAGAGCTCCGGGCCGTCGTGAAGGAGGGGTCGGCCTACGTCCCGACCGAAACGACCGGGGTTACGGCCGGGAAGGAGGAAGGAACGCAGGACGCTGGGAAGACCGCGGCCCATGCCAAGGGTGGCGTGACCAACCTCACGAGGATCGCTGGCAGGACCCGCCTCGCGAGGGAGGCTGGAGGGATCAGCCTCGTGAGGATCGCCCGCAAGGGAACGCAGGCCTCCCTCCGGTGCTGCCGTAGCCAAGAAGAAACGAGCACCATCATTAGGACGAGGGGGCTGGGGGCTTCCAGGAGCCACGCGCAATCGCCTGCATCCTGGGCGGAGCTCAAGCCCCAGCCTCCCAGCGCATCTTCAAGCAGTTCGCCGACGAAGTAAATGCAGCCCTTCCCAAGCTCGAGGCCACACGCCCTCTCAGGTGGTCGGCATGCGCCATCACGTTTAGCGCTGCGGATCAGCTCAAGTGCGCAGCCACAGCCGGAGTCCTCCCGATGCTTTGTTCCCCAATCACCAGCAACATGCTGGTCACCAGGACCCTCATCGATGGCGGGGCAGGGCTCAACGTCCTGTCCGTGGAAACGTTCAACAATCTCCAAGTGCCCTACAATCAGCTTCAGCCAACCAAGCCTTTCTCCGGAGTCACCGACGGCTCCACGGCCCCGATCGGGCAGGTTCGCCTCCGTGTCACCTTCGGGGCACGCGACAACTATCGCACCAAGCTCATTGACTTTGACGTCGCCCACATTCGCATGCCGTACAACACCATCCTCGGGTACCCAGCGCTGGCCAAGTTCATGGCCGTGACCCACCACGGCTACAACGTCCTCAAGACGCCAGGAAGTGGCGGAGTCATCACGGTGCCCTGCGAAGAGAGAGACGCAGTGTGCTCCCTGGAGCGAGCCTTTCAGGCCGCGTCACTGGAAGACCCGGACCGCGGAAGCAGGAGGCTTCCCGAGGCCGCCCCCAAGAAGAAGAAGACATCATCCGGCCCGGCCCCTGAGGAGGCAGGCCCCTCAGGGCCCCCGCCTGCTCAGGGGGAACCTCCTTCTATCGCATAGGGAGGCGCTCCGGCGCCCCCCTCAAGCAGGGCTCGGGGGCTCTCCCCTGGAGGGCCGCCGACCTTGCCAAGGTCACGAGGGTGGCGCTTGGGCACCATGTGGAGGCGTGTTTCGAAGCATGTTTCCCTCAAGAAGGAGCAAGGGAAGGAGGGCCAAACCCTCAGGAGTTCGTCAGCAAGGCCATTCAGGAGCTACAGGAGTCAAGGGTCATGAGAGGCGGCCGCCGCCTACCCGCTGTGGCCCCCCATCCAGGCGAGGATGGTGGGCTGCGCATCTGCATCGACATACCAGGGCTCAACCGAGCCGCATCTCAGGAGCGCCTCTGGCCTTCGCAAGTGGGACTCTGCAAGGGTCCGCCCCACAGCTACGTTCGCATGCCTTATGGCTTGCCGAACGCGGCTGCCGCGTACCAGCGCCTCATGATGGCCATCCTGGGGGCCCGAGAGGTCAGGCGCGCCGCAGCCCTGGTGGAGATGGAGATGGTCCGCGAGGAGCCAACAGCGCCTCCCGAGCCTCCCGAGGCCCCAGGGCCTGGGGGCTCGTGAGGATCGGCTCCCGCAGCCCGCCGAGTCTGCTACATCAACACCCCTTCGTCTTCAGCATCATCAGGTGACATCTTTCAAGTTTCATTTCCAGCTGGGAGCGCCCTCAGGGACGCATTATTCCCAGGACGCATTATTTCATGCTTGTTATTTGGTGCCTGTTCACGGTACCTTTTCTTCTTGGATGTCGCGAGCTTGCGTGTTAAAGGGGGGGGGTGCCTGAGCATCGCGACTCAGGGCTCCTACCGGCTCTCCGGCCCTCACCCTCTGGTCTTGTCCACGGCATCGCGACCTGGCATACCAGCGACGGCTGAGACCAGCCCGAGAGCCGGGACCCGAGGACGTAGAGTTTCAACATCTAACCAAGCTTGCGCGTTAAAGGGGGGGGGTGCCTGAGCATCGCGACTCAGGGCTCCTACCGGCTCTCCAGCCCTCACCCTCTGGTCTTGTCCACGGCATCGCGACCTGGCATACCAGCGACGGCTGAGACCAGCCCGAGAGCCGGGACCCGAGGACGTAGAGCACCGGCATCTAACCACATTGGCAGGAACCCGCTCCAAGATAGGGCCCAGTGCTGGGCGCAACCCGCCTTGGGGTCGGGCCCCGTGATTCCCGCGCCGGTTCACTGGTGCCCCAATGCACCCCACCAGGCCTTTCGCACCTTGCCGCCTCTCCAAAGTAGCTAACAGCTAACTGTCGATTGTCATGGTGAACTCTTGTTCCTTTTGTGTTGAGCCTGCAGGTTACCTCCAAGGAGCATCGTCAGGCGAGGCCCTCACGGTGTCTTCTTCACTCTCACCCGCGCGAACCGCTTGCACGTTGAAGGGAGGGGGTGCCTGAGCATCGCGACTCAGGGCTCCTACTGGCCCTCCAGCGCTCACCCTCTGGTCATGTCCATGGAATCGCGACCTGGCATGCTAGCGACGGCTGAGACCAGCTCGAGGGCCGGGACCCGAGGACGTAGAGCAGAAAGGGGAGCGAAGGTGAGAGGGGAGGAGCATGTGAGGACCTCACCAAGCAACCCCTCGCCAGCCAGGGCACAGACCTAGCCCCCCACCAGGAAGCGTTTCCTGACCCACAAGATAAGTCATCCTACGAGAACATTAGCTATCACAGCACCACCCCGCACCTAATGCAATCCTGTGTTGGCAGCGTTGCTCTCCTTTCTCACCAAATGATGGCTGCTTGAGCGCTAAGGGGGACTGAGGGAGTCCTGGACTAGGGGGTGTCCGGATAGCCGAACTATCATCATCGGCCGGACTCCAAGACTATGAAGATACAAGATTGAAGACTTCGTCCGGTGTCCGGATGGGACTTTCCTTGGCGTGGAAGGCAAGCTTGGCGATACGGATATGTAGATCTCCTACCATTGTAACCGACTCTGTAACCCTAGCCCTCTTCGGTGTCTATATAAACCGGATGGTTTTAGTCCATAGGACGAACAACAATCATACCATAGGCTAGCTTCTAGGGTTTAGCCTCCTTGATCTCGTGGTAGATCTACTCTTGTAATACCCACATCATCAATATCAATCAAGCAGGACGTAGGGTTTTACCTCCATCAAGAGGGCCCGAACATGGGTAAGACATCGTGTCCCTTGTCTCCTGTTACCATCCTCCTAGACGCACAGTTTGGGACCCCCTACCCAAGATCCGCCGGTTTTTACACCAACATTGGTGCTTTCATTGAGAGCTCCTCTGTGTCGTCACCGATAGGCTCGATGGCTCCTTCGATCATCAACAACGACGTGGTCCAGGGTGAGACTTTTCTCCCCGGACAGATCTTCGGCGGCTTTGCACTGCGGGCCAATTCGTTTGGCCATCTGGAGCAGATCGAAAGCTACGCCCTTGGCCGCCAGGTCAGATTTGGAAGTCTGAACTTCACGGCTGACATCCGCGGAGACTTGATCTTCGATGGATTCGAGCCACAGCCGAGCGCGCCGAACTGTCACGATGGGCATGATTTAGCTCTGCTGCCGGACAGTGCCCTGGAGGCCGCACATGACTCCGCTCCGACCCTCAATTCGGAGCCGGCTGTGCAGATCAAGGACGGGTGGTTAGACACCGCCTCGGGGGCTGCAACCTCTACGACGATAGAGCCGAATACTGACCTTGTCCCTTGTCAAGCTCGTGACTCCGAGGTGCCGGACTCCTTGCCGGACTCCGAACCTCCTACGCCCCCTCCAATCGAATCCGATTGGGCGCCGATCATGGAGTTCACCGCTGCAGACATCTTTCAGCACTCACCTTTCAGCGACATCCTGAGTTCGCTAAAGTATCTCTCGTTATCAGGAGAGCCCTGGCCGGACTGCGGTCAGGACGGTTGGGATGCGGACGACGAAGAAATTCAAAGCCCACCCACCACCCACTTAGTAGCCACTGTCGATGATCTAACCGACATGCTAGACTTCGACTCCAAAGACATCGACGGTATGGACGACGATGCCGGAGATGACCAAGAACCAGCGCCTACTGGGCACTGGAAAGACACCTCATCATATGACATATACATGGTGGATATCCCAAAGGATGGGAATGGCGAGGGAACAGCGGAGGAAGACCCCTCCAAGAAACAGCCCAAGCGCCGGCGTCAGCGGCGCCGCTCTAAATCCCGCCACAGCAAGAATGGAGATTCCGGCACCAGAGATAATAATACCGCAGACAGTGCCGAAGACAACCCCCTCCAGCAAGATTCAGCACAGGAGGACGGAGAAGCCAGCCCTCATGAGAGAGCGACAGACGAAGAGGTAGAGGATGATAATTACATGCCTCCCTCCGGAGACGAGGCAAGCCTCGACGACGACGAATTTGTCGTGCCTGAGGATCCCGTCGAACAAGAGCGTTTTAAACGCAGGCTTATGGCCACAGCAAACAGCCTCAAGAAAAAGCAGCAACAACTTAGAGCTGATCAAGATCTGCTAGCCGACAGATGGACTGAAGTCCTTGCGGCCGAAGAGCATGAGCTCGAACGCCCCTCCAAAAGCTACCCCAAACGCAAGTTGCTCCCCCGATTAGAGGAGGAGGCATATAAACCTGCATCACCAGCGCACAATACGGCTGACCGACCACCTCGTGGCCGCGACAGAGAGGCCTCTAGGCCCTCCACTAGAATCGTACCCCGGCATCGCTCGAAAAGCACAAGGCCACAGGGGAACGCTCCGGACTTGCGAGATATATTGGAGGATAAGGCAAGACAATCAAGATCGATCTACGGATTGCGTGGGCGCCCCATGATACGTGACGACAACCGTCGCGCCAGACACAGCAAGTCTGGCCGGGCCGAACACAATAGACAAAGCTCGCTTGAGCTCCGTCATGATATAGCCCAATACAGAGGCGCCACACACCCACTATGCTTCATAGTTGAAGTAATGGATCATCAAATCCCCGAAGGGTTTAAACCCGTGAATATTGAATCCTATGATGGCACCACAGACCCCGCGGTTTGGATAAAAGACTATCTCCTTCATATCCACATGGCCCGCGGTGACGATCTTCACGCCATCAAATACCTCCCACTCAAGATTAAAGGACCAGCTCGGCATTGGCTTAACAGGTTGCCAGCATAATCAATTGGTTGTTGGGAGGACCTGGAAGCCGCATTCCTTGATAACTTCCAGGGCACGTATGTGCGACCACCAGACGCTGATGACCTAAGCCACATAATTCAGCAGCCAGACAAATCAGCCAGACAATTCTAGACACGGTTCTTAACTAAGAAAAATCAAATCGTCGACTGTCCGGATGCGGAGGCCCTCGCGGCCTTCAAACATAACATCCGCGACGAGTGGCTTGCCCGGCACCTGGGACAGGAAAAGCCAAAATCCATGGCAGCCCTCACATCACTCATGACCCGCTTCTGCGCGGGAGAGGACAGCTGGCTAGCCCGCAGCAACAACCTCAGCAAAAATTCTGGCAGTTCGGATACCAAGGACCGCAATGGCAAGTCGCGTCGCAACAAGAACAATCACCGCATTAACGGCGACAATAATGAGGATACGACAGTCAATGCCGGATTCAGAGGCTCCAAACCCGGTCAGCGGAAAAAGCCATTCAAAAGAACTACTCCGGGTCCGTCCAATTTGGACCGAATACTCGATCGCTCGTGCGAGATACACGGCACCCCCGAAAAGCCAGCCAACCACACCAACAGGGACTGTTGGGTATTCAAGCAGGCAGGCAAGCTAATTGCCGAAAACAATGGCAAGGGGCTGCATAGCGATGACGAAGAAGAGACCCGACCGCCGAACAATAGAGGACAGAAGGGTTTCCCCCCACAAGTGCGGACGGTGAACATGATATACGCAACCCACATACCCAAGAGGGAGCGGAAGCGAGCACTCAGGGACGTATACGCGATGGAGCCAGTCGCCCCAAAGTTCAACCCATGGTCCTCCTGCCCAATCACTTTTGATCGAAGGGACCACCCCACCAGCATCCGCCATGGTGGATTCGCCGCATTGGTTTTAGACCCAATCGTCGATGGATTTCACCTCACCAGAGTCCTAATGGACGGCGGCAGCAACCTGAACCTGCTTTATCAGGACACAGTGCACAAGATGGGCATAGACCCCTCAAGGATTAAACCCACAAAGACGACCTTCAAAGGTGTCATACCAGGTGTAGAGGCCAATTGTACAGGCTCAGTTACACTGGAAGTGGTCTTCGGATCCCCGGATGACTTCTGAAGCGAGGAGTTAATCTTCGACATAGTTCCGTTCCGCAGCGGCTATCATGCTCTGCTCGGACGGACCGCGTTTGCAAAGTTCAACGCGGTGCCGCACTACGCATACCTCAAGCTCAAGATGCCAGGCCCTCGAGGAGTCATCACGGTCAACAGAAACACTAAACGCTCCCTTCGAACGGAGGAACATACAGCGGCTCTCGCGGCAGAAGTACAATGCAGCCTCTTAAGGCAATTCTCGAGTCCGGCCGTTAAGCGACCGGACATGGCTAAACGCGCCCGGAGTAACCTACAACAAGACCACCTGGCACGTTCTGAGCACGCGTAGAAATGCGGCCCCAACCCCAGCCCTCGCAAAATTGCAAGACTGGTCCTTCGCGTACATCATTATGCTTTGGAGATACCATGGGCATAGGGGGAGGGGCACGACCACGACAGGCCCAGAATGCGGCTTAACCACATCAGGGGCTCCCAAGTGTGTCATTCTTTTTTTTTCTTTTTCTTTCTTACCCACAGGACTCCGTTCACCAGAGTCCCTGTCCGGCAGTAGACCGGCCGGACTCATGATGCAACAGCCAGGGAAGGAGAAAGGCTACGATGAATATCGAGGTGGTCTCCATTACGAGCATTAAATCTGTTTTGTACACCATTCCGCAGCCTACCCCTGGAGGGGGACATGTTTAATAGTCCCATCCCTTGCTTACCGCACTATTTGTATCGTTCTGCATTCATGGAAGTATTTCTTGAATAAACAATGCAACACCTTTTTGCTTATAATTGCATTCCTTTCTTATACATATGTTCATTATGACATGTCGCATCCGTACACTTTGGTACGGCTAAATACACCAGGGGCTTAAGTTCCCCACATTATGGTGTGATAAGTCCGAACACTTTCACAAGTGCGGCACCCCGAACTTATAGCATTATATGCATCAGCTCCGAATCATGTCTTGGGTCAATAGTTGGGTTTGCCCGGCTCCCATGTTTTGGTACCTTACGTTCCATTGTATCGGCTAAGGTAGCACTGGGAGAACCACTGCGATTGCGCCCCAGTTGAGCTGGGTGAGCACCTCATTGGAGAAAGCTAAACCTGACCATCATGATGAGGCGAGAGCCGGTCGCTGTTTGAGAGGTTTTTTCGAGTCCCTAAAGACTGATGCCGCTTAGAGCGAGGAACTGGCTTTGTCCGGCCCAGGCGTGGATAGCGCCCCGAATTCGGCCTTCCGAACACTAGGGGCTTCGCCAAAATTTAAAATTATAGAATTCTATGGCTAAGTGAGAGTGTTCAAGCATTATAAGTCCGGTTGCCTCATTTGTTGTGTTGAGCACCTCCCTAGATGGACCCAAATATGGGAACAAGAGTGCTCAAATTTATCCCGAACACCCCAGCACTCGTGGCATGGGGGCTGAAGCAGACGACTTGCCATCTCTCAGATTTGATAAACAGCCGCACAAAAGGTAATATTTTAAATCAACAAGCGTTGCTTAGCGCATATGAACAAAGTTTTCAGCGCACATGATAACAAATTGTGAGTCTACTCAAATATTACATTTTTGGAGCACTCACCCGCAATAATGCGGGCACCCTTCAGGACTCCCTTATAATACATCTCGGGCGTGCGATACTCCTTGCCCGGCGGTGGCGGGTCCGTCACAAGCTTCTCAGCATCCATCTTGCCCCAGTGCACCTTAGCACGGGCAAGGGCCCGACGGGCACCTTCAATACAGGCGGATTGCTTGATGACTTCAACCCAGGGACAAGCATCCACCAGCCGCCGCACCAGGCCGAAGTAGCTCCCAGGCATGGCCTCCTTGGGCCACAGCCGAACTATGAGGCCCTTCATGGCCTGTTCAGCCACCTTGTGGAGCTCGACCAGCTGCTTCAGCTAGTTGCTAAGGGGCACCGGATGTCCGGCCTCAACATACTGAGAATAGAAGACCTTCTCTATCGAGCTCCCCTCCTCGGCCCTCTAGAAAGCGGCAGCATCGGACACGCTGCGGGGCAGATCTGCGAACGCTCCTGGAGAGCTCCGAATTCGGGTAAGTAACAGGTAATTCACATTCACATGCTTGCTTTGCATGAAAAATGCCTTACCCGCCACTATTTTCTTCAACGCCTCAATTTCCTGAAGGGCCTTGTGGGCTTCGGCCTTAGCGGCTTTGGCACTCTCAAGAGCCGATGCAAGCTCGGACTCTTGAGTCTTTGAGTCGCGCTCCAAACTCTCATGCTTTTCCACGAGAGCCTGGAGCTCTTGCTGTACCTCCACCACCCGCGCCTCCTGCTTCTCTCGCCCAGCACGCTCCATGGCCGCATTATGTTCGGCCGTGGACATCGCCTCCTTCAGGGTCGCCACCTTGTTCGTGGCCCCTGAAGTACCCATGTTATCCTTGTCATTTCTCTTGCAACCAAATCCTTTTTTGTAAGGTACAACTTTAATAAGGTGTTACTCACCTTCCTTGCCCTCGAGCTGCTTCTTGGCACGGCCGAGCTCGTTCTCAGACCACTCGAGGCTTTGCTTCAAAGCATCGACCTCCGCAGTCAGTGCGGCAGAGGTCAGCAGCGCAGCCTGCAAACCCATATTGACATATTTTTTAAGACTCTTGCGTATATCTTTTTAGATCCTCAGTCTGGCTTTTCTTTCCGAACACCGAACCGAGCATCAGGGGCTACTGTCTATGCGGTACTATTTTACATATATTAATATTCTTACCTCAAAGCCTGTTAGAAGGCTGCTGCAGGCTTCGGTCAGCCCGCTTTTGGTGAGCTGAACCTTCTGAATCACCGCACTCATGACAGTGCGGTGTTCCTCCTCGATGGAAGCGCCGTTGAGCGCCTCCAACAAGTTATCCGGCGCCTCCGGTTGGACGGAGGCCGCTGGCATCACGATCTTGCCCTTCTTACGAAGGGGCCGCCTGCCAGACTCCGGAACCACTTCAGGTTCCGATGCGGAGTCTGGTACGAAGTCCGGGAGGTTGCCCTGTGGCACCTCCGGGGCCTCCTCCTCTGGGTGGGTCCCTCTCTGGGATCCCACCTCGGCATCGTCAGCGTCACGGGGGGTGGAGGCGGTTGGAAGTGAAGTACTATTCACATCGGACATACCCAAGGACCCGCTCGACGAAGCGGGAAGATCATCCTTGGGCGGACTGCAGGGTTGTATGCGGCATTAGAAAGACACCGTGTGCCAAAAAGAAAAATCATGAAGTTATTCGGAAGTCCGGATACTTACGATCTCGCCAGGGGCTTGGCCCTTGAAGGCCAATCCTCGTCGTCGTCACCGGCGTTGGCGGAACAGTCCGGGGGAAGAGTCCTTCCCTTCTTGGACCCTTCGGCCTCCCTCGTTGGGGAGGCCTTCCTTTTCTTCCCTCCCCCCACTGGGGGAGAGGCCTCTTTCTTCTCCTCCTCGTCCTCGTGGGAGGAGTCCGCCTCGGAGTCATCGGACGATGAGTCCGATAACACCTGAAAACGGGAACTCTTTCGAGTGCCCGTGGCCTTCTTCTTGGCCTTCTTCTCCGGCACCACGTGGGGTGCCGGAACCAGCAGCCCTGTTAAGCGGGCGTCCGCTGGGTCTTCTGGCAAAGGAGCCGGACAGTTAGTCTGCCCGGCCTTCTTCAGCCAATCCTGTCAAAGGAGAGGGAGTTTAGAGCCCACATAGAGTCAAACTATGAAAAGCAAGTGTCCCATAAAGGATAACATGGCTTACCTCGTCAGCTGGACGCTGCGAGCGGAATCCGCGATCTTCAGTAGCGGATGCGGGGGCCTCGGCGCCCTTGAACAGCACCTTCCAGGCCTCTTCGTATGTAGTGTCGAAGAGCCTGTTCAAGGTTCGGTGCTGGGCCGGATCAAACTCCCACAATTTAAAGGCCCGTTGTTGGCACGGGAGAATCCGGCGGATGAGCATGACCTGGACTATGTTGACAAGCTTGAGCTTCTTGTTCACTAGCTTTTGGACGTAGGCTTGGAGTCCGGTCAGCTCCTCTGAATCGCCCCAGGTCAGGCCACCCTCTTTCCAAGAGGTGAGCTGTGTGGGGATGCCAGATCTGAATTCAGGGGCCGCTGCCCATTTAGGGTCACGCGGCTCGGTGATGTAGAACCACCCCGATTGCCACCCCTTGATGGTGTCCACGAAGGCGCCCTCGAGCCAAGTAATGTTGGGTATCTTGCCCACCAAGGCGCCTCCGCACTCCGCTTGGCTGCCCTTCACAACCTTCGGCTTGACATTGAAGGTCTTGAGCCACAAGCCGAAGTGGGGCTGGATGCAGAGGAAGGCCTCGCACACGACGATAAACGCCGAGATGTTGAGGATGAAATTCGGGGCCAGATCATGGAAATCCAGGCCGTAGTAGAACATGAGCCCCCGAACAAAGGGGTGAAGTGGGAAGCCCAGTCCGTGGAGGAAATGGGGAAGGAATACCACCCTCTCATGGGGCCCGGGGGTGGGGATGAGCTGCCCCTCATCGGGGAGCCGGTGCGCGATGTCGCTTGACAGATATCCGGCGCTGTGCAGCTTCTTGATGTGCCCCTCCTTAACGGAGGAGGCCATCCACTTTCCTCCCGCTCCGGACATAGTTGGAGAAGGTTGAGGTGAGATGTGCGGACTTGGGCGCTGGAGCTCGAGTGCGCGGAGATGGATAAGCAAAGGAGGAAGAAGGCGCAGGTAAAAAGGTGGATCCTTATCCCCTTATATATGGGCGGACGAAACTATGCGTCCCCATCGGCCTGGTAAAACTCACTTTTCTCCCAAGCGCCGCAATCAATGGCGCGGTTGGGTTACCCACGTCCGTATTGATGGGAATCCCGGAATAAGGGGAACACGATCTCTGCTTCGACAAGACGTGCCAAGGAAACCGCTTCGCTAAACGCGCTGAGGTGGTATAAAAAAAACGATTCAAGTAAAGGCTTGGTTGTGGTGTGACGTCACGCCATGAAATACGTCAGCAGATTGAACTTGTGTAAATATTATTCTCTCTACGGTGGAATGTGGAATTTATTTTGCAGAGCCGGACACTATCCTGGTGTTCACAACCTTCTATAGATTATTCGGAGGAGGAACCCGCCTTGCAATGCCGAAGACAATATGCGCGCCGGACTCGTCGTCATTGAAGCCTGGTTCAGGGGCTACTGAGGGAGTCCTGGACTAGGGGGTGTCCGGATAGCCGAACTATCATCATCGGCCGGACTCCAAGACTATGAAGATACAAGATTGAAGACTTCGTCCCGTGTCCGGATGGGACTTTCCTTGGCGTGGAAGGCAAGCTTGGCGATACGGATATGTAGATCTCCTACCATTGTAACCGACTCTGTGTAACCCTAGCCCTCTCCGGTGTCTATATAAACCGGATGGTTTTAGTCCATAGGACGAACAACAATCATACCATAGGCTAGCTTCTAGGGTTTAGCCTCCTTGATCTTGTGGTAGATCTACTCTTGTAATACCCACATCATCAATATCAATCAAGCAGGACGTAGGGTTTTACCTCCATCAAGAGGGCCCGAACCTGGGTAAAACATCGTGTCCCTTGTCTCCTGTTACCATCCGCCTAGACACACAGTTCGGGACCCCCTACCTGAGATCCGCCGGTTTTGACACCGACAGGGACCTCCTGAGCATCACGACTCAGGGGCTCTTACCGAACCTCGGGCCGCTCACCTCCTGGCCTTGACCACGGCATCGCGACCTGGCATACCAGCGACGGCTGAAGCCGCCTTGGGACTGGGACCCGTCGGCGCAGAGCATCAAGCCCTCACGAGGTCCGAAAGGAAGAAACTAAGCTAAGACGGAATAAGCATCTCGCACTGCTTCACAATGAGGATTATATTGACGAACGGAGCTACAAACATCTTACAAGCCCCCACGGGGTAAATTCTTGGTTCCTCGCAGGAACAAGAGACGCGAATCCTAAGGAGTCATGACTACAAGGTCCATCGCGACAGACGCCATCATCAACAGTGGGCCGTCCAGCACCGGCGCCAACCCCATACCGATCAGGGCGGTGACGGCCGGACGAGCCCGCCCTACTCCGAGAGCGGCGCAGGCTCGGGGGCTCGTAGCTGTCGTCACTCGTCTCCGGAGTCGCGAAGAGCTCGGCAGAGTCGCTGGATCCTCCGGCGCCGTCATCGCCTAAGGAACTGCCAAGGGAACGGTTGGCCAGCCTCTGTCTCGCCGCAGCAGGGTCCCGACCGCCTCTCCCGGGGCAGCACTCCAGCCGGCGACCCTCCGCATCGAAGACCTTGAAGGACATCACCGAAGCACCGTCGTACTCCAGATGGATCGCGAGGGAGCCCCTTGTCCTGCAGAACCGGGCGACCTCGCCCCAGCCTCGAGTCATGAAGACCTCGCCCGGGGCAGCGACCGCGACCTCTGCCCCGGTCGCGAGGGTGCTGCAGCCAAAGCCCCAGAGGTTCCCCCTGCGGGATGACAGAGGCGAAGAAAGGGGGAAGGCGAATCCAAGACTTAGGAGCGCGTGGCGGTGTGAAGCACAAACTCTCGGGAGGAGCCTTCGACGTGGACTCCAGGGGGAAAGACGCAAACCTTCGTGACCCGCCGGTGCCGACGGCGACGCCGCCCGTGGCGTTCGGCGTCGACTCCTTCAGAGCCCTCGATATGGGCGTACAAGGGAAGTGGGAACCCTGGTGGTGGCCGCTCACACCAGGGCCTCGGCACTTCCTGGCGGGCGCCCTCACCCCGATGGCAGAGGGCAAGCCATTTCTTCGGTGGAAGCGGGTCAGCATCCTCTTGGCGAGTCTTTCCCTGCTCTGCCGCGGAGAACCGGCGGATCGGAGCCATGGAGGAGAAGGAGAAGCAAGGAGAGATAGACTGGAAGGGCGTGCGCCATTCAGTACTTATAGCCGGCGAAGGCCAACCATCGACCACCACGATTGCAGGTAATCATGACCCGCTTTGCACGCAGTGACTTGTCGAATCCGTGCAGTTGTCGAGGCATCGTGGGGAAGTGGAGACGCCCACGTCTAATCAACAGCCACGTGGTGCCCAAGACCGCAGGCTGTTAGGGCCCGCGATGCTTCGCACTTGCGCTTTCGCCTCTCTTCTCGGCCAAGTCCAGGCACGCCGTGGGCCCGGGAGCTATTGTCGGTGTTCTGGGAATGGGGGTCCCCAGACTTGCCTGCCTGCGGCCTGCAGCGTGGCTCAAAGGGGGCCCAGCACAGCCCATCTTCATCAACACAGGCTCAAGACCTTCGCGAGGGGCCAAGCCTCGCGGGACGGACGACAAGGAGCTTCCTCAGGCACGGCCTCATCAGGCTGGCTCACGAGGAGGCGGAGAGTTCAAGGCAGGGTACCTTGCGAGGTGCCCATGACGCAAGCCATGACGACCAAGGGCGCCAGTCGGGCGCCAGCCCGCGCAGTGTCCTCCTTTCCTCTTTGGTGGAAAGGGAGCAAGCGCAGGCGAGAGCATCAAGCAAAGGCATCCATTTCGGTGCAACAAGACCAAGACCAGTCCAACGGCAGGATGGTGGTCACCATGGAGCCCAAGCCAGCGTCACCACCAGAGCCTTTGACAGGCGAGGACCAACTTTAGTCAGGATAAGTGTACCCGCTGTTCCCCTTCAAAATGGCCAATTGTTGGCGCCCTTCCCGCTCAATATTTGGGAAGAGGCCCAGGGCCTTTGCCTATAAATAGGACTAGCCACCCCCAGGGAAGAGGCATCATCATCTGGTATCTGGCATACATCTAGAATAGAAAGAGAGAGAGATAGGGCGACTGAACTCCTCCTAGCAGTTCATTGCACCGGTCAAGAATAGACCCTGGCGAGGCTGTTCTTCCTTGTATTGTCCATCATCAGCACAAGAGGCAATCCACCACACCACACACTGGAGTAGGGTATTACACCACAATGGTGGCCTGAACAAGTATAAACCCTGTGTCTCTTGTGTTGATCTTTTCGTAGTTTAGATCCTAGCGATTCAGCGAGGAGCAGGAAGATAGAGGGCGTAAGTCGGATTTCGGGTTCCGGCAGACCCTTGAGGTTCGAACACTGGGGTGCGCACGGAGATTACGCCCTCTGTCTTCCTGCTCCTCGCTGAATCGCTAGGATCTAAACTACGAAAAGATCAACACAAGAGACACAAGGTTTATACTGGTTCAGGCCACCATTGTGGTGTAATACCCTACTCCAGTGTGTGGTGTGGTGGATTGCCTCTTGGGCTGATGATGAACCATACAAGGAAGAACAGCCTCGCGAGGGTCTGTTCTTGGCTGGTGCGATGAACTGCTAGGAGGAGTTCAGCCGCCCCATCTCTCTCTCTCTTTCTATTCTAGATGTATGCCAGATACCAGATGATGATGCCTCTACCCTGGGGGTGGCTAGTCCTATTTTATAGGCAAAGGCCCTGGGCCTCTTCCCAAATATTGAGTGGGAAGGGCGCCAACAATTGGCCATTTTGAAGGGGAATAGCAGGTACACTTATCCTGACTAAAGTTGGTCCTCGCCTGTCAAAGGCTCTGGTGGTGACGCCGGCTTGGGCTCCACGGTGACCTCCATCCTGCCGTTGGACTGGTCTTGGTCTTGTTGCACCGAAATGGATGTCTTTGCTTGATGCTCTCGCCTGCGCTTGCTCCCTTTGCACCAAAGAGGAAAGGAGGACACTGCGCGGGCTGGCGCCTGACTGGCGCCCTTGGTCGTCATGGCTTGCGTCATGGGCACCTCGCGAGGTACCCCGCCTTGAACTCTCCGCCTCCTCGTGAGCCAGCTTGATGAGGCCGTGCCTGAGGAAGCTCCTTGTCGTCCGTCCCGCGAGGCTTGGCCCCTCGCGAGGGTCTTGAGCTTGTGTTGATGAATATGGGCTGCGCTGGGCCCCCTTTGAGCCACGCCGCAGGCCGCAGGCAGGCAAGTCTGGGGACCCCCGTTCCTAGAACGCCGACAGTAGCCCCCGGGCCCAAGGCGTGCCCGGACTTGGCCGAGCAGTGAGGCGAAAGGGCTAGTGCAAAGCGCCGCGGGCCCTAACAGCCTGCGGCCTTGGGCGCCGCGTGGCGGTTGATTGGACGTGGGTGTCTCCACTTCCCCATGACGCCTCAGCGACTGCACGAATTGACATGTCCCTGCATGCGAAGCGAGTCATGATTACCTGTGGTCATGAGGGCCGACGGTTGGCCTCCTCAGTCCTTAAGTACGGCATGCCGCGTGCCCTTCCAGTTCATCCCCTCTTGCATCCCCTTCTTCCTCATGGCTCCGTCAAGGAAGTTCTCGGCCGCAGAGAAGGGAAAGACCCGCCAGGCTGCGCCTGCCTCTCCCCTGCCCAAGCGCGGCCGAGGCCGCCCTCGCAAACACCCTGTGGCCTCCGCGGCGGCTCTTCGTGGCCGCGGAGGTGACTTCCCGCGTGGCGACGGGCGGCCGGCCGCGGCCGGGGTGTGTGTTTCGTCCATGCGACCCTCGAGGCCGCGCTCCCGCACTGCGGAGGTGCTGCCGGAGTTTGTTGTGTGGGCGGCAGAGCTGACCAACGCCCGGCTTCAGCTCCCTTGCTTCTTCCTAGGTGACCTCCCAGCTGGCGCCTTGGGCGGCCTCTGGCTCCAGGCAGATGGCTGCTGCAGCCGGGCCTCGTGGGCTTCGCTGGAGGTCTCCGTCGTCGGGAGCCCGGCCTTGACCCGCGGCTGGCAGACGTTTGCCCGCGCGCGTGGCTTGAGCCGCCGGTGCACTCTACACTTCAAGTTCGACGGCGATGCCACCCTTTACGTGAGGGTGTTTGGGGATGATGGTCGTCGTGCAGGGTGCTGCCCTAAAGATGACGACCGCGGCCGAGGACTCAGCCCCGGTGAGGACGGAGAGGATAGCGCGTGCGTGGTTGGCGGTGCCTAGGGTTCCTCAAGCTTCACTGGCTCCTCTTCGGGCAGCGACTCTTCTAGCAGCCGCCGCGGTCAGCCTCCACGCCGTCGTGCCTGCTTGGAGGGTGGTAGCGGGTCTGCCCGCCATCGCGCCCTGGTGAAGCATGAGAGGGAGTCCGCTTGAGCTCCGGAGGCAGCTCGAGTCCTCCCTGACGACCGGCACCTGGCGAGCTTCGCCTGATTTGTTCTTCCTTTTCCTTTTTCCTGCGCAAAAAGACAGCAATGTGGGGCCCCGTGGGGGCGTGTTTGGGTTACCGTTGTTAATCGTCGAACTATTTCCGTTATTTTGGTGTTGTTCCTCCCTGCCGTACACCTGTGCGTAGGTAATCCCCAGCCTTAGCCGTGGGGCGACCGACCCAGGTCCTGTATTCGTGTCGCGGTGCCCGTGAGGCACGGACTGGAGGGGTGCTCTTGTAGTGGACCCGGGTTGTGAGGCCTTGACCGAAAGGACCGAAACACTCGCGAGGGCGCTCGTCCATCCCCTCGCGAGACCTTGCGCAAGAGAAATCGAGGCCGGAGGGCGAAAAGTCGAAGAGCCAAAAGTAAAAGACGGCGATAGTTTCCACAAACTTCAAATGAGAATGAACTAGCCAACTGCAGAAAGCAAATGAAAAAGCCGCGTCCAGCACCTAGTCTAGTCTTCGACGTCTTCTCACCAGTGCAGAGCTAAGTGCTGCCACTGGGCGTGGGAGGGAGCCCCAGGGCCTGAGGCCGACGCTCCTGAGACTCCGGGGCGTGTACAACTCCAACTCATTATTACGTGAGAGTGTCACGGGCGGCGAGCTTCACAGGTGTTGGCCTTCTTCACAGGCTCCGGGCCTTTCTTCGGGGAAGCAAGCTTCACGGGCATTGGCCCTCTTCACAGGCTCCGTGCCTTTTCCAAAACGCGACAACTTCATAGGCATTCGCCTTCTTCACAGGCTCTGGGCCTTTTCCAAAAAGATGATCTTCACAGGCATTCACCTTCTTCACAGGCTCTGGGCCTTTTCCAAAAAGATGATCTTCACAGGCATTCGCCTTCTTCACAGGCCCTGGGCCTTTTCCAAAAAGATGATCTTCACAGGCATTCGCCTTCTTCACAGGCTCTGGGCCTTTTCCAAAAAGATGATCTTCACAGGCATTCGCCTTCTTCACAGGCTCTGGGCCTTATCTTGGAGTGTGTTCCTGCAAATTTGGCTAGATGCCGGTGCTCTACGTCCTCGGGTCCCGGCTCTCGAGCTGGTCTCAGCCATCGCTGGTATGCCAGGTCGCGATGCCGTGGACAAGACCAAAGGGTGAGGGCCGGAGAGCCAGTAGGAGCCCTGAGTCGCGATGCTCAGGCACCCCCTGTCGGTGTCAAAACCGGCGGATCTCGGGTAGGGGGTCCCGAACTGTGCGTCTAGGCGGATGGTAACAGGAGACGAGGGACACAATGTTTTTACCCAGGTTTGGGCCCTCTTGATGGAGGTAAAACCCTACGTCCTGCTTGATTAATATTGATGATGTGGGTTACAAGAGTATATCTACCATGAGATCAAGGAGGCTAAACCCTAGAAGCTAGCCTATGGTATGATTGTTGTTCGTCCTATGGACTAAGGCCATCTGGTTTATATAGACACCGGAGAGGGCTAGGGTTACACAGAGTCGGTTACAAAGGTAGGAGATCTACATATCCATATCGCCAACCTTGCCTTCCACGCCAAGGAAAGTCCCATCCGGACACGGGACGAAGTCTTCAATCTTGTATCTTCATAGTCTTGGAGTCCGGCCGATGATGATAGTTCGGCTATCCGGACACCCCCTAGTACGTGACTCCTTCAGTAGCCCCCAAACCAGGCTTCAATAACGACGAATCCGGCGCGTATGTTGTCTTCGGCGTTTGCAAGGCGGGTTCTTCTTCATGCTCCATGTGTTTGCCGGATAGTGTCCGGTTGCTTCATAAATGCTGCGCTCCTTGGCTTCCGCGTCAAATAATGGTCTTCTTCCACGTGTCGCACGAATGCGAAAAGCCAGGGTATTTTTATGTTTTACCCCCTAGCTGAGCAAATAAGCTGCCTATAAGAGAGGCGAGGATCCAGATCCAAATCACATCATCCTCCTTCCGCAAGCACTCATCGAGGCGCATCTGACACCAAACCCATTCCAACATGGATAGTCAACGCGGCTCCTCTTCTCGCGCTCCCAGCCCTAAGCCAGAAGATTGGAGGAGATGCTCAGTCCCGCACAGCGAGTTAGTGACGCTCCAAGCAGAGGGATATCTTCCCCCGACCTTCGTGGTTCCGGTTCGAGCCGGACTGGCCATCTACAAAGGTGGGAAGTAGGCGGAGAGCGCCCCCAATCCCTCCAAAGGAGAGCGGGTGTGCTTCGTCTCCTACTTAATAAGGGGACTCGGATTTCCTATACATACGTTTCTCCGGGGGCTCCTGGAGTTCTACGGACTCCAGCTTCATCACCTTACACCTGCCTCCATTTTGCACATCGCGGGCTTCGTAGCTCTGTGTGAGCTGTTCTTGGGCATTGAGCCCCATTTTGCGCTATGGAAGAGGCTGTTTTGCCCCATACCCCGCTCTCACGAGGGGTCGATATATCAAGTGGGCGGAGCCGAAATATGGCGCATCGCCGGGACCGGATACCTGTCCGGGACCCCGAAGAAGGCGTCCGAAGATTGTCCTTCGGAGTGGTTTTATATGGAGGACGCTCCGCTGCCGGATCCAGTCCGGATCGGCCTTCCAGAGTTCAGCAACGCTCCCCTGAAGAAACGCCTAAGTTGGCGCCCACGGAGCCCTCGACGAGAACATGATAGTAGCGTCCATTACTTGATGGGCCGGATATGGCTGCTAGCCCATTCCGGATTAACCATGATTGGAGTCATGGCCACATGCATTATGCGTGGGGTGCAGCCGCTCCAATATAGGGGCCACCCCATGTGGGACTTCAACGGAGACGATGACGCCACCCGTCACGGCCGTAAGGGACCTGGCTCGGCGGACGATCTGGTGAAGATCATGTCCGGCTTGTACAAGGGGGAGAAGGAGGACTTCCTCCGCATGAATCCTCTGAACGGATTTTCCATGAACAACCCTCGGAGCTGGGTAAGCGGTCGCATGCATATCTGAACCGTGCCTTTAAAGGCAATTGTCTTATTGTATGATTTTGACACAGGAACTGCGTCGGGATGTGGAGGGCATAAAAAGCCCAGCCCCACAACTCGAAGACCCAGAAAGGTCCCTTGATCCGGCCTCCGAAGAGGATCCGGACTTAGCGGTGGAACTGATCGACGGGGTGTACCACCAGCTCAGCATAGATAATGCTTTAGTCGCCATTATGGCTGACGACCCCGGTTTGTGTCCGGCTTCCTCGGTGAGTACGACCGAAGTCCTGGCGCCGTTACTTCTTTAATGCTTAGTTCTGACCACCGTGCACCAATGGTGTTCGACAGGAAGCGCCTTTACGGCAGGAAGTCGAGCCCGCGGCGACCGGCCAACAAGGGTCAGTCCGACCCAGCAGGCGGAAGAGGAGTGCGACGTGAACTAAAACGTCGCCGCAACGGTATGGAGCACCGCTATTTTTTAAGGGAAGGATTCCCAGGAGGTATATTAATGCTCATAACTTTTCCAGAAAGAGCGCTCGCCGGACAGTGTCTGGAGAGGTTGCCAATCAAGCCTCCGCCAGCCGTGCTCCAACGCATGGCCCGGAAGGGGAGGCGAATACAAGGCATGAGTCGGACGCTCCTCCGACGGAGGATGCCGACAGGCTGTCCGCCACCCGGTCTGAGGTGGAGAGCGCCATGAATCACAGGCGTTGCCGGACAGTTCTTCGTGACGTGTGTTTCTCCCTGGAGGCGTTAAATGCCTTTGATGCGGGAAACGCGCACCTCCGTGCCGCTCAAGATGGGTTAACCAGAGCCACGGAGCAGTATGTGAAAGACATACGTGTAAGTAATTTTAATAGTTATATATGCCAGTAGCCCCCGAGACTTAAAATGGTTAAAATAACTGATTTAAGGATCAATTTTTATGCAAGATCTTACGGAGAAGAATACCCATCTGTCCCAGGAGCTCCAAGAGTGCAAGGCCCAACTTGAGGCCGCACTGGCCGCCATAGGGGGAGCCACAGAGACCCCCACTGGTAAGACGTACTTTGAAAAGACAATTAATTAACAAAGTGCGGCGTGAATCTGACAATAATATTGCAGAGGGCGCCGGACTAGATCCGGACAAGCAACAGCTACTGCGTCAGCTAAAGGCTGGCGAGAGGGTGCTTATGAAGGTGCAGCAGGAGAGAAACAAGCTCCAAGATGGCCACACCCAGCTAGGAGAAGAGCTGAAAGGTGTTCGGGCCCAGCTATCTGGCTCCTTGAAGGAGAATCAGCGACTTCGTCGCGGCATTTATAGTAAGTGCTTGAGCAAATTCCTTTGAAAAGAAGAATTCGGCGAGGAAGTCGTTTGACAGAAATATGTCTTTAGGTGTGCTCATAGGTCGCCCTGCGGGGGAAATGCCTGGGTCAATAGGTGACCAACTTCCCGAGCTGGTGCAATTGTTCGAACGTGTTCGGCAGGCGATGAGTGGCGTCGTTCAGGCCTTATGGCCATCCGTCTCCCTACCCGAGGGCCTTGGTGAGCTTGCTGAGAAGCTCCAGGGAGCACGGCGACGCCTCCGTTTGTGGAAGATATCGGCCTGCCATCAGGGCGCCAGGGAGGCCTGGGCCATGGTGAAGACGCGCTACCCGAAGGCTGACCCAAACCACATGGGTGAGGTCGGTCCTGCGGGGCCTGATGGGAAGGAGATCCCTGTGAGCTTGATGTATGGCCAAGTAGAACTGGCTGCGAAATATTCCCAACAGGACTGTAAATTAGATAGCCTGTTAGATGGGATTGAGGAGGAGTACAATCAGTCGGTTTGACGATGTAATTTGAAATGACATGTAAGATGCCTTCTAGCCGGATTGTAGATCGTTTGTCTTTGCGGACCGTTTCGCTTCAACCTCGGGACCCAACAGTCCGGAGTGTGTCCGAATACCCCTACGGTTATAAAAGAACCAGGGCATGCATGGAGACAAGGCGTCGGGGTCATAATTGCTTTATCAGACAAGTGCCCAACTAGTTATGTTATATTACATGGTTAGTAAGAAACATCTTCCAGGGAGAATAGTTCCGTTAAGGGTTCCTTTCCCTGGGAGGCATGCCCTAAGGTGCAATGCCGGACTACGAAAATAGCAGAAAAAGCATCTGGGGGCTTATAAATAAGTAAGTAATAAATCATCTTTCAAGTCACCGACCGAATATTCTCTTAAGAACGCTAGCTTTCGGCTTCACCCAGTCTGAGGTACACATCCGGCTGACCCGGCAGTAACAATCGCAGAGGTGCTCCCTTTACCTCCTAGCCGAATAATCGGGAACGTAGGGGTAAGCACAGGAGCCAGGCAACCCAGCTTGGCCAAAACTTAAGTCATATCGATGCATATAATGGTGAATAAAAGGTACATGTGGAAGTATGACACATGTATTGGGCGTGAAGCCCATATTAATAAGCTTCTGGTAAAGAAGCCCCCAGGTATAATGAGTGCTAGGAGCACATCAAGTGTGTGCGAACAAAGCGCAAATCAGCCTATAAAAGGTATTGAAAAAAAAGTGGGAAGAAGGAGGGGGACAAGAGACAGTAAAAAATATAAAAAGGTGGACGGGGGAGTGAGACGAACTCTGAGTCTGGTGTTTAGGCGTAGAATCTTCGGAGACGGGCTGCGTTCCATGGGTTCGGCTCGAGTTGGTTGTCAGATGCTTTACGTAGACGGTATGCTTCACCGGTCAGGACTTGGTCGATGATGAAGGGACCTTCCCACTTGGGCTTAAGTTTGTCCTTTTTCTTGTCCGACAGGCATAGAACGAGTTCGCTGACATTGTAAGTTTTGGCCCGTACTTCTCTGCTTTGATATCTTCGAGCCTGCTGCTGATAGAATGCGGAACGAGCCTTTGCCACGTCCCGCTCCTCCTCTAAGGCGTCCAAACTATCCTGCCGATCCAACTCGGCTTCTCTTTCTTCGTACATGCGCACACGAGGTGAGTCATGAATTATATCGCAAGGTAGAACTGCCTCTGCGCCATACACCATGAAAAATGGTGTGAATCCAGTAGTTCGGTTTGGCATGGTCCGCAGCCCCCAGAGTACGGAGTCGAGCTCCTCTACCCAGTGCGTGTTAGATTCCTTGAGGGACTGCACTAGTCTGGGTTTGATGCCGCTCATGATTAGGCCATTTGCTCGCTCGACTTGACCGTTAGTTTGGGGGTGATAGACTGAAGCATAATCGAGCTTGATGCCCATGTTTTTGCACCAGAGTTTAACCTCGTCGGCAATGAAGTTCGTGCCGTTATCAGTGATGATGCTGTGGGGGACGCCAAAACGGTGTACTACCCCGGATAGGAAGTCTATCACCGGTCCTGATTCTGCCGTTTTAACCGGCTTGGCCTCAATCCATTTGGTGAATTTGTCCACCATGACCAATAAGTATTTGTGCTTGTGGGTTCCCCCTTTAAGGGGTCCAACCATGTCAAGCCCCCAGACCGTGAATTGCCAGGTAATGGGTATAGTTTTGAGGGCGGTGGGTGGCATGTGGCTCTGATTAGCAAAGAGCTGGCAACCGACACATCGCTGGACTAAGTCCTGAGCATCTGCCCGGGCTGTCGGCCAATAAAATCCTGTACGGAAGGCCTTGCCTACGAGTGCCCGGGCTGCAGCGTGGTGCCCGCCGAGTCCGGCGTGAATTTCAGGCAGGAGATTCCGCCCCTCCTCTTCAGAGATACACCTTTGAAGGATTCTGGTTGTGCTTTTCTTATAAAGTTCTCCCTCATGGACCTTGTAGGCTTTAGATCGCCGAACTATGCAACTGGCCTCATTTTGGTCTTCAGGAAGTTCCTGCCGAATTAAGTAGGCTAGGAATGGTTCTATCCACGGGGCAATTACTGCCATTATTTCGTGAGCTGAAGGTGTTATTTCATTGGCTGAGCCGCCGATGGTGTCAGAATGGTCTGAGTTAGGTGATGCAGCTGGCTCCGGATTGTTATTTCCGGACTCCTCTTCCCATAACACGGATGGCTTGAAGAGCCGTTCCAGGAAGATGTTTGGAGGGACGGTGTCTCGTTTCACGCCGATGCGTGCTAACACGTCTGCTGCCTGGTTATTATCCCGGGCTACATGGTGGAATTCGAGTCCTTCGAACCGAGCTGACATTTTTAGGACGGTGTTGCGGTAAGCTGCCATTTTTGGATCTTTGGCATCAAAGTCTCCATTTACTTGGGATATTGCGAGGTTTGAATCCCCGCGCACCTCTAGGCGTTGAATGCCCATGGAGATTGCCATCCGGAGGCCATGTATAAGGGCCTCGTATTTGGCTGCGTTATTGGAGTCCATGTACATTATTTGAAGTATGTATTGGATTGTGTCTCCAGTTGGGGACATCAGGACGACGCCAGCCCCCAAGCCAGCCAACATTTTGGATCCGTCGAAATGCATGATCCAATTGGAGTATGCGCCGTACTCTTTAGGGAGTTCGGCTTCGGTCCATTCGGCAACGAAGTCGGCCAGAACCTGCGACTTTATAGCTCGCTATGGTTTATAGGTTATGTAAAATGGTAAGAGCTCAATAGCCCATTTTGCAATCCTGCCCATTGCGTCGCGATTGTTTATAATATCGTTGAGAGGTACTTCGGAGGCCACCGTTATGGAACACTCTTGAAAGTAGTGTCGCAGCTTCCGGGATGCCATGAACACCGCATATGCTATCTTTTGATAATGTGGGTACCGGGACTTGCATGGAGTTAGAACAGTGGATACGTAGTACACTGGTTTTTGAAGAGGGAATCTGTGCCCTTCTGTCTCTCGCTCGACGACGAGTACCGCGCTGACAACTTGATGTGTTGTTGCGATATATAATAACATAGGTTCGCCCAGGTTGGGCGCGGCCAGGACCGGATTTGTTGCCAGTATGGCCTTTATTTCTTCGAGTCCGGCTGTGGCAGCATCCGTCCATTCGTAATGTTCGGTGCGCCGAAGGAGGCGGTAGAGGGGCAGAGCCTTTTCCCCCAAGCGGGAGATGAAGCGACTTAAGGCCGCTACGCATCCGGTTAGTTTTTGTATTTGCTTGAGGTCTTTTGGAATATCCAATTGTGACAGAGCTCGGATTTTGGCCGGGTTTGCTTCAATTCCTCTACCGGATACGATGAAGCCCAAGAGCTTTCCGGCTGGTACGCCGAAGACGCATTTTTCCGGATTGAGCTTAATGTCATATGCTCGGAGGTTGTCGAATGTCACCCTCAAGTCTTCTACTAGAGTTTCGACGTGTTTGGTCTTGATGACCACATCGTCTACGTATGCCTCTACTGTTTTGCCTATCTGGGTAGCCAGACATGTTTGAATCATGCGATGATATGTTGCACCGGTGTTTTTGAGTCTGAAGGGCATTGTGTTGAAGCAGAATGGCCCATATGGAGTAATGAATGCCGTTGCGGCCTGGTCTTTCTCCGCCATCTTGATTTGATGGTATCCGTAGTATGCGTCGAGGAAGCACAATGAATCGTGCCCTGCGGTAGCATCGATGATTTGGTCGATGCGAGGGAGGGGGAAAGGGTCCTTTGGACAGGCCTTGTTAAGGTCTTTAAAATCGACGCAGAGGCGCCAGGATTTGTCCTTTTTTGGTACCATTACTAGATTGGCCAGCCAGTCCGGATGTTTTATATCTCTGATGAATCCGGCTTCTAAGAGTTTGGCTAGCTCTTCTCCCATTGCCTGTCTTTTGGGTTCGGAAAATCGCCGAAGAGCTTGTTTGACCGGCTTGAATCCTTTTAGGATGTTTAGGCTGTGCTCTGCCAGCCTGTGTGGGATTCCTGGCATGTCTGAAGGGTGCCAGGCAAAAATGTCCCAATTTTCCCGAAGGAATTCTCGTAGTGCGGCTTCGACATTAGGACTTAATTGTGCCGCAATGGAGGCCGTCTTTGTGGGGTCCACTGGATGGACCTGAAATTTGACTATTTCGTCTGCTGGTTTAAAAGAGGTGGACTTGGACCTCTTATCGAGTATCACATCGTCCCTATCCACCATGGAGCGCAGCGTAGTTAGTTCCTCTGCCGCTAGGGCTTCGGACAATGCCTCTAGGGCCAGTGCGGCTGTCTTATTTTCAGCGCGGAGTGCTGTATCTGGATCACTGGCAAGAGTGATTATCCCATTGGGTCCGGGCATTTTGAGCTTCATGTACCCGTAGTGGGGTATAGCTTGGAAGATTGTGAATGCCCCTCGCCCTAACAAAGCGTGATATCCGCTGCCGAATGGGGCCACTTGGAACGTGACCTCCTCGGACCTGTAATTGTCCGGTGAGCCGAACACTACATCTAGTGTGATTTTTCCTGTGCAGCGTACTTCTCGACTAGGGATTATCCCTCTGAAGGTTGTGCTGCTTTGCTCGATGCAGCTCCAGTCAATATCCATTTTTTGAAGGGTTTCCTCGTAGATGAGGTTTAATCCGCTGCCGCCATCCATGAGTACCTTGGTAAGGCGAAAGCCGTCCACTATCGGACTGAGGACCAATGCGGCTGGTGCTCTAGCTGTTCGGAATTTAGGTTCGTCGCTGGCATTGAAGGTGATAGCCGTGTCACTCCATGGATTTGCTGTTGCTACTTGGTAGACTTCGGCGAGGCCGCGGATTGTTCGTTTTCGCATGTTATTTGATGCGAAAGTCTAGAAGACTATTAATACCGTACCGGTACTGCTGGGCTGTTTGCCCGGGGCTAAAAGGCCTTCGCCACTTTTGGCCACCTGCCGTAGTATCCAACATGCTCGAAGGTTGTGTGTTGGAGTGGCGCCCTCCGTACTGTGGATTTTGCAGGGTCCATTGAGCCAGCCCTCCAGTACGGTTCCATGCCCTTTAGGGGGTCTTTGCTTTTTGGTTTTTAACCCAGGTGCTTGAGTATGGCGCACCCTTTTACTTCGGACTAGGGTTGTGGGCAAGGCCGGACTGTCCCAAAACCTAGTTTCGGTGTTCCTGGCACTCTCTACCGCATAGTATTTTTGTACGATAGTCGCTAGGTCGATGAAGCGTGTAACTTCGCGACGACTTATGGCGTTCATGATTCCCTTGTCCATGCAATTGTTGCAGAAAATTGAAATCGCGCTTTCTTCGCAGCAGTCCTTTATCCTGTTCATAACCAGGAGGAATCTGGCCCAGTAATGATGTACTGTTTCATCAGGCTCTTGCCGTATTCGAGATAGATCACTTATGTTTGGGTGGGCGGGTGGAATCAAGTTCGGAACCCCGCCCGATCTGAGGCTCAAAGGCCAAGAAGTTTCCGGATTTGGAAGCTTGACTTGCTGGATGCTTTCCAATGAATCTAGTCCGATGCCCGACTCTAAGTTCAGTATTTGATTAGCATCCGTCCCTTCACGGGAATCCGGCTTGGAGGGATCGGGAATCCAGACATAGTTGGTTTTCAATGTAGAAGAAGGGTTGCCGCATTGTTCCTCTACCACGACAACGTGGTGGGTGGCCTGAGGAGAGTTAATCTCTCTCAGATCGGGTTTAAGCCCAATCTGATCGTAGTCTGTGGCGACTCCCAGGGCGGCGATGCGATCCAAGAGCTCGTTTACAGAGGAGAGCTCAATCGGATCTAACTGCTCGGCGAATTCCGGGCTGACGTGAAGATCGCTTTTGATGACCTGAGAGGTCATCGTCGGAGCGGTGGCCGAACAGGCGGTCATAAGAAAACCACCTAGCCGGACAGTTTGGCCGGCGGCCAAAGCTCTCTTGATGACGGTGCCGTCTTTAAAGACGGGAGAAGGCATCCTTCCTGATCGCGACGACACAGAGGAACTCTCAATGAAAGCACCAATGTCGGTGTCAAAACCGGTGGATCTCGGGTAGGGGGTCCCGAACTATGCGTCTAGGCGGATGGTAACAGGAGACGAGGGACATGATGTTTTTACCCAGGTTCGGGCCCTCTTGATGGAGGTAAAACCCTACGTCCTGCTTGATTAATATTGATGATGTGGGTTACAAGAGTAGATCTACCACGAGATCAAGGAGGCTAAACCCTAGAAGCTAGCCTATGGTATGATTGTTTTTCGTCCTATGGACTAAGGCCATCCGGTTTATATAGACACCGGAGAGGGCTAGGGTTACACAGAGTCGGTTACAAAGGTAGGAGATCTACATATCCGTATCGCCAAGCTTGCCTTCCACGCCAAGGAAAGTCCCATCCGGAAACGGGACGAAGTCTTCAATCTTGTAACTTCATAGTTTTGGAGTCCGGCCGATGATGATAGTTCGGCTATCCGGACACCCCCTAGTCCGGGACTCCCTCACCCCCCTTTAACGCGCAAGCTTTCAACATCCAGGGAGAAAAGGTACCATGGACATGCACCAAATAACAAGCATGATGGGTCGAAAGCATGGCCCTAAGATAAATGCAAAAGGGGTACATGCCACTGGGTCTGACCCGAGCGGCTTGGGGATAATGCAGCCCGAGGGGCGCCCCGAGCAAAGTAAGCTAAGAACATGAAATAAAAGGGATACATGCCGCAGGGACGGACCCACGCGGCCTGGGAATAATGCGGCCCTGAGGGCGCTCCTAGCTGGAGATGAAACTTGAAAGATGTCACCTGATGATGCTGAAGATGGAGGGGTGTTGATGTAGCAGACTCGGTGGGCTGCGGGAGCCGATCCTCACAACCCCCCAGGCCCTGGGGCCTCGGGAGGCTCCGGAGGCGCTGGTGGCTCCTCGCGGACCATCTCCATCTCCACCAGGGCTGCGGCACGACTGACCTCTCGAGCCCCCAGGACGGCCCTCATGAGGCGCTAGTATGCGGCAGCCGCGTTCGGCAAGCCATAAGGCATGCGAAAGTAGCTGTGGGGCGGACCCTCGCAGCGTCCCACTTGTGAAGGCCAGAGGCGCTCCTGAGACGCAGCTCGGTTGAGCCCTGGTATGTCGATGCAGACGCGCAGCCCACCATCCTCGCCTGGATGGGGGGCCACAGTGGGTAGGCGGCGGCCGCCTCTCATGACTCTTGACTCCTGTAGCTCCTGAATGCCCTTACCGACGAACTCCTGAGGGTTTGGCCCTCCTTGCCTTGCTCCTTCTTGAGGGAAACGTGCCTTGAAACACGCCTCCACGTGGTGCCCAAGCGCCTCCCTCGTGACCTTGGTGAGGTCGGCGGCCCTCCAGGGGAGAGCCCCCGAGCCCTGCATGAGGGGGGCGCTGGGCGCGCCTCCCTATGCGATAGAAGGAGGTTCCCCCTGAGCAGGCGCGGGCCCTGAGGGGCCTGCCTCTTGAGGGGCCGGGCCAGATGATGTCTTCTTCTTCTTGGGGGCGGCCTCACAAAGCCTCCTGCTTCCGCGATCCGGGTCTTCCAGTGACACGACCTGAAAGGCTCGCTCCAGGGAGCACACTGTGTCTCTCTCTTCGCAGGGCACCGTGATGACTCCGCCGCTTCCTGGCATCTTGAGGACATTGTAGCCGTGGTGGGTTACGGCCATGAACTTGGACAATGCTGGGTACCCGAGGATGGCGTTGTACGGCAGGCGAATGTGGGCGACGTCAAAGTCAATGAGCTCGGTGCGGTAGTTGTCGCGTGCCCCGAAGGTGACAGGGAGGCGAACCTGCCCGATCGGGACCGTGGAGCCGTCGGTGACTCCGGAGAAAGGCTTGGTTGGCTGAAGCTAATTGTAGGGCACTTGGAGATTGTTGAACGTTTCCACGGACATGACGTTGAGCCCTGCCCCGCTATCAATGAGGGTCCTGGTGACCAGCACGTTGCTGATGATTGGGGAACAAAGCATCAGGAGGACTCCGGCTGTGGCTGCGCACTTGAGCTGATCCGCAGAGCTGAACGTGATGGCGCATGCCGACCACCTGAGAGGGCGTGTGGCCTCGAGCTTGGGAAGGGCTGCATTTACTTCGCGGGCGAACTGCTTGAAGATGCGCTAGGAGGCTGGGGCTTGAGCTCCGCCCAGGATGCAGGCGATCGCGCGTGGCTCCTGGAAGCCCCCCAGCCCCCTCGTCCTGATGACGGTCCTTGTTTCTTCTTGGCTGCGGCGGCAGCGGAGGGAGGCCTGCATTCCCTTGTGGGCGATCCTCGCGAGGCTGATCCCTCCAGCCTCCCTCGCGAGGCGGGTCCTGCCAGCGATCCTCGCGAGGTTGGTCTCGCCACCCTTGGCGTGGGCCGCGGTCTTCCCAGCGTCCTGTGTTCCTTCCTCCTCCCCGACCGTAACCCCGGTCATTGTGGTCGGGACGTCAGCCGACCCTTCCTTCACGCACGGCCCGGAGCTCTTGGCATTCATTGGTGTTATGGGTCTGGAGGTCATGGTACACGCAGTACCGACTGCCCTTGGAGGGTTCAGGCTGATCTCTGCCCCGCTTGGTGTCTGGCTCTGCCGCGAGCACGGCAGCCCCCTTGCGCTTCACGTCCTTGGCTTTGGGCTTCTTCTCTTCTGGGTCTGCGGCAGGCAGCTTGAGGAGGGAGAGGCGCCCCTCCTTAGCCCTGGCGCACCTGGTCGCCAAGTTGAACAGCTCCAAGGAGGTGCACATGTCTTCATGCATCGCCAGCTCCTCCTTCATCTTGACGTCGCGCACGCCGTCGGAGAAGGCTGAGATGATGGCTTCCTCGGTCACCTTGGGGATCTTGAGGCACGCGTTGTTGAAGCGCTGGATGTACTTCTGCAGGGTTTCCCCTGGCTGCTTCTTGATATGGCGCATGTTGCTCACGGCGGGTGGCCGGTCACGAGTACCCTGGAAGTTGGCGATGAAGCGGGTGCGCATCTCGTCCCAGGAGGAGATCGTGCCTGGTGCCAGATTCAGGAGCCAGGTGCGGGCCCCGTCCTTGAGCGCCATGGGAAACCAGTTCGCCATGATCTTCTCGTCTCCGTTGGTGGCCTCGATGCCCATCTCATAGAGCTGGAGGAACTCTGCAGGGTCAGCCATGCCATCATAGCGGGGAGGCAGGTCTGGCTTGAACTTGCCGGGCCACACGACGCTGTGTAGCTCGGGGGTGAAGGCGCGGCAGCCCGCTGTGGCCACAGGAGGCCTTGGGCGACGAAGAGCTTGGTCCTGCGGGTCCCCATGCGCTGCAGCTGGGAGCAGCGTGGGGTCTTGACGTGCCGGAGCAGGGAGCGCTCGAGCAGCTTCTCGAGGGCGTGGGACTTCTTGGCAGCTCTGCTCCTGCCGCGCTGGCGCCTGACGGGGCGGGTTCCGCTCAGGGGTCGTGCGCCTCGGAGCCAGGGTGCCTTCTCGAGGGGGAGGCGGCTGAGGCGCCCCGGGAGCTTCATTGCCCGTGCAGGGCGGGGCGCGATGCAGCGAGAAGGATGGCACGAGGGAGCCCCCAACGACGCGGACGAGCTCGACGACTCGGTCGAGCCACTCCTCGTAGACGTTGTCGATTGAGCAGTAGCGCAGCTCGAGCCTCCATGGCCATGCGGGGCGCGCGAGACGAAGAACTAGCAGGGGGAGCGAGGGTGTAGCAGTGCGGCCGTCTCGCCTCATGGATGGGTGCTGGGACGATGCTTGCTGCTCGTTCCCCGCCGGGCCGGTGGCAGCGTTGACGGCGGGTGACGGCGAACGACGGGGGCGCCTGCCGACGGGGGCTGTCTGGGCGACGCGGGAAGCGAGGGCGGCTCAGCTCTCGGCGGGGGCCCGACGAGCGTCTGACATGGACGCGATGGTCGGAGAAGAACAGGGCGACGGGAGGCGAATTCCGGCGCACCCCTACCTGGCGCGCCAAATGTCGGATTTTTGGTTCCTGCAGACCCTTGAGGTTCGAACACTAGGGTGCGCGTGGAGATTACGCCCTCTGTCTACCTACTCCTCACCGAATCGCTAGGACCTAAACTACGAAAAGATCAACACAAGAGACACAGGGTTTATACTGGTTCAGGCCATCATTGTGGTGTAATACCCTACTCCAGTGTGTGGTGTGGTGGATTGCCTCTTGGGCTGATGATGAACCATACAAGGAAGAACAGCCTCGCGAGGGTCTGTTCTTGGCTGGTGCGATGAACTGCTAGGAGGAGTTCAACCGCCCCATCTCTCTCTCTTTCTATTCTAGATGTATGCCAGATACCAGATGATGATGCCTCTACCCTGGGGGTGGCTAGTCCTATTTTATAGGCAAAGGCCCTGGGCCTCTTCCCAAATATTGAGCGGGAAGGGCGGCAACAATTGGCCATTTTGAAGGGGAACAATGGGTACACTTATCCTGACTAAAGTTGGTCCTCGCCTGTCAAAGGCTCTGATGGTGACGCCAGCTTGGGCTCCACGGTGACCTCCATCCTGCCGTTGGACTGGTCTTGGTCTTGTTGCACCGAAATGGATGCCTTTACTTGATGCTCTCGCCTGCGCTTGCTCCCTTTGCACCAAAGAGGAAAGGAGGACACTGCGCGGGCTGGCGCCCGACTGGCGCCCTTGGTCGTCATGGCTTGCGTCATGGGCACCTCGCGAGGTACCCCGCCTTGAACTCTCTGCCTCCTCGTGAGCCAGCCTGATGAGGCCGTGCCTGAGGAAGCTCCTTGTTGTCCGTCCCGCGAGGCTTGGCCCCTCGCGAGGGTCTTGAGCTTGTGTTGATGAAGATGGGCTGTGCTGTGCCCCCTTTGAACCACGCCGCAGGCCGCAGGCAGGCAAGTCTGGGGACCCCCATTCCCAGAACACCGACAAAGGTGGCCCCAATAGCACCCACCATTAACCACCTTTTATTTGAAGATGATAGCCTATTGCTTTTTAAGGCTAATGTAGAGGGGTCAGATGCAGTGTCAAACATGCTAAAACTTATTGCAATGCTTCTGGGCAGAGGATCAATCATGACAAATCTTCTATCTTCTTTAGAAAGGGTTGTCCTTCTCCTGTTAGAGAGGAGATAAAAAATTCTTTAAATGTGCATGATGAATCTCTGAGTGAGCGTTATTTGGGAATGCCCACTAATGTTGGTCATTCTAAGAATGGTACCTTCAAATATTTGAGAGGCCGCGTGTGGGAGAAGATAAAAGGGTGGATGGAGAAGTTGCTCTCGGCGGCTGGTAAGGAAGTGTTGATCAAATCAGTTGCATAGACTATACCAATTTTTTCTATGTCTTGCTTCCGTTTGCCTCAGGGCTTGTGTGACAATATTACTTCCATCATTCGTAAATTTTGGTGGGGAGCAAGAATGGCAAGAGAAAACCAAGCTGTGTAGCATGGGATACGATGACACAACCAAAACATTTGGGAGGATTTAGCTTTAGGGACTTGGAGATCTTTAACTTATCCCTTTCGACAAGACAAGCTGGGAGAATTCTAACAGATGAGACATCACTTAGTGCAAGGATACTGAAAGCCGTATACTTCCTGGAATGCACACTGTTAGAAGCTGAATTGGGTTCTCACCCGTCTCGGATTTGGAGGGCTGTGGTGGATGGCAGAGACATTCTGGCACAAGGAATAGTTAGAAGAGTTGGCAATGGTGAGATGACCGATGTGTGGAACCACAATTGGATCCCGTGGAATAGCTTCGAACGATCGATCGCATCACTCATACCAAACCCTCGAGTTAAGGTATCAGACCTCATCGATAACACCTCTGCTAGTGGAATGAAGTGCTGGTTCGGTCAGTTTTTACCCTGTTCGATGCATAAGAGATTCTTAAAATCCCATTGTGTACTCGTAATGTTACTGATTTTTGGGCCTGGCATGAGGAACCCCGAGGTAATTTCTCGGTGCGGTCGGCTTACTAGATGATTTTGAGGACAAAGCTTAGTAGGGAAGGGTGGATTCATGAAGAAGCATGCACCTCAAAGAGAGATAGTGAACTATGGACCACAATTTGGCATATCCAGGTTCCATCAAAGCTCTGTATGTTTGTTTGGAGACTAGCGAGATAGTCCATGCCCACTAGAGAAGTTCTAAACCATCGCCACATGGCAGATGAGGACACATGCAGATTGTATGGAGCAAGAGACACATGGAGGCATGCACTACTTACATGTTCACTATCTAGAATTGTTTGGGCTCTTGCTCCTGAAGAGCTTGCTGAGAAGATCATACAGTTTCAGCAGGAGGATCCAAAGGAGTGTCTATTTGCCCTACATGAAATGTTGAGTGCGGACGAGTTGTGACAGCTCGGGCAATCTGGGGTGCTAGGAGGAAAGCAATATATGAAGATATTTTCCAGTCTCCCTTTGCTACGAACAGCTTCATATCAGTTTATCTAGCTGAAGTTCGCCAAGCAAATAACTGGGTTCAGAGACCAGCTAGTGTACCAGCGGTGAGGCAGTCATTATGGATACCTCCGACCCAGGGAAGTGTTAAAGTAAATGTGGATGCTGCTGTTTCAGCAAGAAGGAAGTGTGGAGCCGTAAGTGCGATCTGTAGAGACAAATATGGAGGTTTCCTTGGGGCCTCAGTGGTAGTAATCAAGTTCATCATAGATCCTCTCACACTTGAAGCAATGGCTATTAGGGAAGCTCTATCCTTGGCTGAGGATTTATATGATCAACATATTCATGTTGCATCCGATTGCAAAATGGTGGTAGATGACTTGAAAAAAGGGACATACACGCCATATGGAGCAGTGATCCAAGAGATTTCTGAACGATCTGAGAGTCTTCATTTCTGTAATATAGTTCATGAGTTTAGGAGCTCGAATTATGAAGCTCACAATCTAGCAAAGCATGCTCTCTCACTCGGTATTGGACAACATGTTTGGTTGGGCCATCCGGGAAATCTTTCCTTCGTCCTTGTAAACATTGTGACGTCTGAATAAATAAAGCTTTGTAGGTTGCCTCAAAAAAATTGTTGCTCTCCTCGAGCTACTATATTGGGTTTTGAAAAAAATATGCCCTAGAGGCAATAATAAAGTTATTATTTATTTCCTTAATTCAAGATAAAAGTTTATTATTCATGCTAGAATTGTATTAACCGGAAACTTAGTACATGTGTGAATACATAGATAAAACATATAGTCCCTAGTATGCCTCTACTAGACTAGCTCGTTAATCAAAGATGGTTATGTTTCCTGACCATAGACATGTGTTGTCATTTGATGAACGGGATCACATCATTAGGAGAATGATGTGATGGACAGGACCCATCCGTTAGCTTAGCATTATGATCGTGTCAGTTTCATTGCTACTGCTTTCTTCATGATTTATACAAGTTCCTCAGACTATGAGATTATGCAACTCCTGAATACCGGAGGAACACTTTGTGTGCTACCAAACGTCACAACATAAATGGGTGATTATAAAGGTGCTCTACAGGTGTCTCCGAAGGTGTTTGTTGGGTTGGCATAGATCGAGATTAGGATTTGTTACTTCGTGTTTCGGAGAGGTATCTCTGGGCCCTCTCGGTAATACTCATCACTATAAGCCTTGCAAGCATTGTGACTAATGATTTAGTTGCGGGATGAAGTATGACGGAACGAGTAAAGAGACCTGCCAGTAACGAGATTGAACTAGGTATTGAGATACCGACGATCGAATCTCGGGCAAGTAACATATCGATGACAAAGGGAACAACGTATATTGTTATGTGGTTTGACCGATAAAGATCTTCGTAGAATATGTAGGACCAATATGAGCATCCAGGTTCCGCTATTGGTTATTGACCGGAGACGTGTCTCGGTCATGTCTACATAGTTCTTGAACCCGTAGGGTCCGCACGCTTAACGTTCGATGACGATTGGTATTATGAGTTTATGTGATATGATGTACTAAAGATTGTTTGGAGTCCCTGATGTGATCACGAACATGACGCGGAGTCTCGAAATGGTCGAGACATAAAGCCTGATATATTGGACGAATATATTCGGACACCGGAAGTGTTCCAGAGAAGTTTCGGATAAAACCGGAGTGTCGGAGGGTTACCGGAACCCCCCGGGGAACTAATGGACCTCGATGGGCCCTAGTGGAGAGAGAGACAGAGAGGCCGGCCAGGTCAGGCCGCGCGCCCCCTCCCCTTGAATCCAAATAGTACAAGGAAGGGGGGGGGGGCGCCCCCTTGCCTTCCCCCTCTCCCTCTCCTTCCTTCCCCCTCTCTCCCTTTAGGTGGAAACCTACTAGGACTTGGAATCCTAGTAGGATTCCCCTATTGGGGGCATGCCCTTGGAGGGCCGGCCGGCCTCCCCTTGCTCCTTTATATACGGGGGTAGGGGGCACCCTAGAACACCCAAGTTGATTGTTTAGCCGTGTGTGGTGCCCCCTCCACAGTTACACACGTCGGTCATATCGTCGTAGTGCTTAGGCGAAGCCCTGCGCCGGTAACTTCATCATCACTGTCACCATGCCGCCGTGCTGACGAAACTCTCCCTCGACCTTAGCTGGATCTAGAGTTCATGGGACGTCACCGAGCTGAACGTGTGCAGATCACGGAGGTGTCATACCTTCGGTGCTAGGATCGGTCGGATCATGAAGACGTATGACTACATCAACCGCGTTGTCACAACGCTTCCGCTTTTGGTCTACAAGGGTACATAGACAACACTCTCCCCTCTCATTGCTATGCATCACCTAGAGATAGATCTTGCATGATCGTAGGAATTTTTTTGAAATTACCGCGTTCCCCAATAGTGGTATCCGAGCCAGGTCTATGCGTAGATGTTATATGGACGAGTAGAACACAAAGAGTTGTGGGCGATAATAGTCATACTGCTTACCAGCATGTCATACTTTGATGTGGCGGTATTGTTGGATGAAGCAGCTCAGAACGACATTACGCGTACGCTTACGCAAGACTGGTTCTACCGACGTGCTTTGCACATAGGTGGCTGGTGAGTTTCTGTTTCTCCAACTTTAGTTGAATCGAGTGTGGCTACGCCCGGTCCTTGTTGAAGGTTACAACATCACACTTGACGATAAATCATTGTGGTTTTGATGTGTAGGTAACGATTCTTGCTAGAAGCCCATAGCAGCCACGTAAAACTTGCAACAACAAAGTAGAGGATGTCTAACTTGTTTTTGTAGGGCTTGTTGTGATGTGATATGGTCAAGGCATGATGTGATATAAATTGTTGTATGGGATGATCATGTTTTGTAACAAAGTTATCGGCAACTGGCAGGAGCCATATAGTTGTCGCTTTATTGTATGCAATGCAATCGCCATGTAATTGTTTTACTTTATCACTATGCGGTAGTGATAGTCGTAGTAACTATAGTTGGCGAGACGACAACGATGCTACGATGGAGATCAAGGTGTCACGCTGGTGACGTTGGAGATCATGACGATGCTTCAGTGATGGAGATCATGAGCACAAGATGATGATGGCCATATCATGTCACATATTTTGATTGCATGTGATGTTTATCCTTTATGCATCTTATTTTGCTTAGTACGTCGGTAGCATTATAAGATGATCCCTTACTAAATTTCAAGGTACAAGTGTTGTCCCTCAGTATGCACCATTACTACAGTTTGTCGTGCCGAGACACCACGTGATGATCGGGTGTGATAAGCTCTACATTCACATACAACGGGTGCAAGCCAGTTTTGCACACGCAGAATACTTGGGTTAAACTTGACGAGCCTAGCATATGCAGATATGGCCTCGGAACACTGAGACCGAAAGGTCGAGCGTGAATCATATAGTAGATATGATCAACATAGTGATGTTCACCATTGAAAACTACTCCATCTCACGTGATGATTGAACATGGTTTAGTTGATTTGGATCACGTGATCACTTAGATGATTAGAGGGATGTCTATCTAAGTGGGAGTTCTTAAGTAATATGATTAATTGAACTTTAATTTATCATGAACTTAGTACCTGATAGTATTTTGCATGTCTATGTTGTTGTAGATCAATGACCCGTGCTACCGTTCATTTGAATTTTAATGCGTTCCTAGAGAAAGCTAAGTTGAAAGATGATGGCAACAACTACACGGACTGGGTCCGTAACTTGAGGATTATCCTCATTGCTGCACAGAAGAATTACGTCATGGAAGCACCGCTAGGTGCCAGGCCTGCTACAGATGCTACTGATGACCTTAAGAACGTCTGGTAGAGCAAAGCTGATGACTACTCGATAGTTCAGTGTGCCATGCTTTACAGCTTAGAATCGGGACTTCAAAGACATTTTGAACATTATGGAGCATATGAGATGGTCCAAGAGTTGAAGTTAATATTTCAAGCAAATGCCCGAGTTGAGAGATATGAAGTCTCCAACAAGTTCTACAGCTGCAAAATGGAGGAGAATAGTTCTGTCAATGAACACATACTCAAAATGTCTGGGTATCATAATCACTTGACTCAGTTGGGAGTTGATCTTCCAGTTGATTGTGTCATTGACAGAGTTCTTCAATCACTGCCACCAAGCTATAAAGGCTTCGTGATGAACTATAATATGCAAGGGATGAGCAAGACTATTCCCGAGCTCTTCGCAATGCTAAAAGCTGCGGAGGTAGAAATCAAAAAGGAGCATCAAGTGTTGATGGTCAATAAGACCACTAGTTTCAAGAAAAAAGAAAAGGGAAGAAAGGGAACTTCAAGAAGAACGACAAAAAGGTTGCTGCTCAAGAGAACAAACCCAAGTCTGGACCTAAGCCTAAAACTGAGTGCTTCTACTGCAAAGGGACTGGTCACTAGAAGCGGAACTGCCCCAAGTATTTGGCAGATAAGAAGGATGAAAAAGTGAAAGGTATATTTGATATACATGTTATTGATGTGTACTTAACTAATGCTCGCAATAGCGCCTGGGTATTTGATACTGGTTTTGTTGCTCATATTTGCAACTCGAAACAGGGGCTACAGATTAAGCGAATATTGGCTAAGGACGAGGTGACGATGCGCGTGGGAAATGGTTACAAAGTCGATGTGATCGTGATTGGCATGCTACATCTACATCTACCATCATGATTAGTTTTAGACCTGAATAATTGTTATTTGGTGCCAACATTGAGCATGAACATTATATCTGGATCTTGTTTGATGCGAGACGGTTATTCATTTAAATCAGAGAATAATGGTTGTTCTATTTATATGAGTAATATCTTTTATGGTCATGCACCCCTGATGATTGGTCTATTTTTATTGAATCTCAATAGTAGTGATACACATATTCATAGTGTTGAAGCCAAAAGATTGAAGTTTAATAATGATAGTGCAACTTATTTGTGGCACTGCTGTTTGGGTCATATCGGTATAAAGCGCATGAAGAAACTCCATACTGATGGACTTTTGGAATCACTTGATTATGAATCACTTGGTGCTTGCGAACCGTGCCTTATGGGCAAGATGACTAAAACTCCGTTCTCCGGAACAATGGAACGAGCTACTGACTTGTTGGAAATAATACATACCGATGTATGCTGTCCAATGAGTATTGAGGCTCGTGGTGGGTATCGTTATTTTCTTACCTTCACAGATGATTTTAGCAGATATGGTTATATCTACTTAATGAAGCATAAGTCTGAAACATTTGAAAAGTTCAAAGAATTTCAGTATGAAGTGTAAAATCATCATAACAAGAAAATAAAATTTCTACGATCTGATCATGGAAGAGAATATTTGAGTTACGAGTTTGGTCTTCATTTGAAACAACATGGGATAGTTTCACAATTAACGCCACCTGGAACACCACAGCGAAATGGTGTGTCCAGACGTCGTAACCGTACTTTATTGGATATGGTGTGATCTATGATGTCTCTTACTGATTTACTGCTATCATTTTGGGGTTATGCTTTTGAGACGGCTGCATTCATTTTAAATAGGGCACCATCAAAATCTGTTGAGACGACGCCTTATGAAATGTGGTTTGGCAAGAAACCAAAGTTGTCATTTCTTAAAGTTTGGGGCTGCGATGCTTATGTGAAAAAGCTTCAACCTGATAAGCTCGAACCCAAATCGGAGAAGTGCATCTTCATTGGATACCCAAAGGAAACTATTGGGTACACCTTCTATCACATATCCTAAGGCAAATTCTTTGTTGCTAAGAATGGATCCTTTCTAGAGAAGGAGTTTCTCTCGAAAGAAGTGAGTGGGACGAAAGTAGAACTTGATGAGGTAGTTGTACCTTCTCCCTTATTGGAAAGTAGTTCATCACAGAAATCAGTTCCCGTGATTCCTACACCAATTAGTGAGTAAGCTAATGATGATGATCATGAAGCTTCAGATTAAGTTACTACTGAACTTCGTAGGTCTTCCAGAGTAAGATCCGCACCAGAGTGGTACGGTAATCCTGTTCTGGAAGTCATGTTACTAGACCATGATGAACCTATGAACTATGAGGAAGCGATGATGAGCCCAGATTCCGTGAAATGGCTTGAGGCCATGAAATCTGAGATGGGATTCATGTATGAGAACAAAGTGTGGACTTTGGTGGACTTGCCCGATGATCGGCAAGCCATAGAAAATAAATGGATCTTTAAGAAGAAGACCGACACAAACGGTAATGTTACTGTTTACAAAGCTCGAATTGCGAAAGGTTTTCGACAAGTTCAAGGAGTTGACTACGATCAGACTTTCTCACCCATAGCGATGCTTAAGTCTGTCCGAATCATGTTAGCAATTGCTGCATTTTATGATTATGAAATTTGGCAAATGGATGTCAAAACTGCATTCCTGAATGGATTTCTGGAAGAAGAGTTGTATATGATGCAACCGGAAGGTTTTGTCGATCCAAAGGGTGCTAACAAAGTGTGCAAGCTCCAGCGGTCCATTTATGGACTGGTGCAAGCCTCTCAGAGTTGAAATAAATGCTTTGATAGTGTGATCAAAGCATATGGTTTTATACAGACTTTTGGAGAAGCCTGTATTTACAAGAAAGTGAGTGGGAGCTCTGTAGCATTTCTAATCTTATATGTAGATGACATATTGTTGATTGGAAATGATACAGAATTTCCGGATAGCATAAAGGGATACCTGAATAAGAGTTTTTCTATGAAAGACCTCGGAGAAGCTGCTTACATATTGGGCATCAAGATCTATAGAGATAGATCAAGACGCTTAATTGGACTTTCACAAAGCACATACCTTGATAAAGTTTTGAAGAAGTTCAAAATGGATTAGTCAAAGAAAGGGTTCTTGCCTGTATTACAAGGTGTGAAGTTGAGTCAGACTCAAATCCCGACCACCGCAGAAGATAGAGAGAAAATGAAAGTCATTCCCTATGCTTCAGCCATAGGTTCTATCTTGTATGCAATGCTGTGTACCAGACCTGATGTATGTCTTGCTATAAGCACAGCAGGGAGGTACCAAAGTAATCCGAGAGTGGAACACTGGACAGTGGTCAAGAACTCCTGAAATACCTGAAAAGGACTAAGGATATGTTTCTCGTTTATGGAGGTGAAAAAAGAGCTCGTCGTAAACAGTTACGTCGATGCAAGCTTCAACATTGATCCAGATGACTCTAAGTCGCAAACTGGATACATATTTTTATTGAATGGAGGAGCTGTCAGTTGGTGCAGTTCCAAGCATAGCGTCGTGGCGGGATCTACGTGTGAAGCGGAGTACATTGGTGTTTCAGAAGCAATGAATGAAGGAGTTTGGATGAAGGAGTTCATATCTGATCTAGGTGTCATACCTAGTGCATCCGGTCCAATGAAATTTTCTTGTGACAATAATGGTGCAATTGCCTTGGCAAAGGAATCCAGATTTCACAATAGAACCAAGCACATCAAGAGACGCTTCAATTCCATCCATCATCAAGTGTTGGAAGGGGACATAGAGATTTGAAAGATACACACGGATCTGAATGTTGCAGACCTGTTGACTAAGCCTCTTCCACGAGCAAAACATGATCAACACCAAAGCTCCATGGGTGTTAGAATCAATACTATGTAATCTAGATTATTGACTCTAGTGCAAGTGGGATACTGAAGGAAATATGCCCTAGAGGAAATAATAAAGTTATTATTTATTTCCTTAATTCATGATAAGTGTTTATTATTCATGCTAGAATTGTATTAACCGGAAACTTAGTACATGTGTGAATACATAGACAAAACATATAGTCCCTAGTATGCCTCTACTAGACTAGCTCGTTAATCAAAGATGGTTATGTTTCCTGACCATAGTCATGTGTTGTCATTTGATGAATGGGATCACATCATTAGGAGAATGATGTGATGGACATGACCCATCCGATAGCTTAGCATTATGATCGTGTCAGTTTCATTTCTACTCCTTTCTTCATGACTTATACAAGTTCCTTAGACTAAGAGATTATGCAACTCCCGAATACCGGAGGAACACTTTTTGTGCTACCAAATGTCACAACGTAAGTGGGTGATTATAAAGGTGCTCTACAGGTGTCTCCGAAGGTGTTTGTTGGGTTGGCATAGATCGAGATTAGGATTTGTGACTCCGTGTTTCAGAGAGGTATCTCTAGGCCCTCTCAGTAATACTCATCACTATAAGCCTTGCAAGCATTGTGACTAATGAGTTAGTTGCGGGATGAAGTACTATGGAACGAGTAAAGAGACTTGCCGGTAACGAGATTGAAGTAGGTATTGAGATACCGGCAATTGAATCTCGGGCAAGTAACATACCGATGACAAAGGGAACAATGTATATTGTTATGCAGTTTGACCGATAAAGATCTTCGTAGAATATGTAGGAACCACTATGAGCATCAAGGTTCCGCTATTGGTTATTGACCGGAGACGTGTCTCGGTCATGTCTACATAGTTCCTGAACCCGTAGGGTCCGCACGCTTAACGTTCGATGACGATTGGTATTATGAGTTTATGTGATATGATGTACCGAAGATTGTTCGGAGTGACGGATGTGATCACGGACATGACGTGGAGTATTGAAATGGTCGAGACATAAATATTGATATATTGGACGACTATATTCGAACACCGGAAGTGTTCTAGAGAAGTTTCGGATAAAACCGGAGTGCCGAAGGGTTACCGGAACCCCTCGGGGAACTAACGGGCCTCGATGGGCCCTAGTGGAGAGAGAGAGGGGCCGGCCAGGTCAGGCTGCGTGCCCCCTCCCCTTGAGTCTGAATAGCACAAGGAAGGGGGGGCGGCGCCCCCTTGCCTTCCCCCTCTCCCTCTCCTTCCTTCCCCCCTCTCCCTTTAGGTGGAAACCTACTAGGACTTGGAGTCCTAGTAGGATTCCCCTATTTGGGGCACGCCCTTGGAGGGCCAGCCGTCCTCTGATGTCTACTACACAACCTTCTTCTTGTAGACGATGTTGGGCCTCCAAGTGCAGAGGTTTGTAGGACAGTAGCAAATTTCCCTCATGTGGATGACCTAAGGTTTATCAATCCGTGGGAGGCATAGGATGAAGATGGTCTCTCTTAAACAATCCCCCAACCAAATAACAAAAAGTCTCTTGTGTCCCCAATACACCCAATACAATGGTAAATTGTATAGGTGCACTAGTTTGGCGAAGAGATGGTGATACAAGTGCAATATGGATGGTAGATATAAGTTTTTGTAATCTGAAAATATAAAAACAGCAAGGTAACTAATGATAAAAAGTGAGCACAAACGATATTGCAATAGTAGGAAACAAGGCATAGGGTTCATACTTTCACTAGTGCAAGTTCTATCAGCAATATTAACATAACTGGATCATATAACTATCCCTCAACATGCAACAAAGAGTCACTCCAAAGCCACTAATAGCAGAGAACAAACGAAGAGATTATGGTAGGGTACGAAACCACCTCAAAGTTATCCATTCTGCTCGATCTATTCAAGAGTCTGTCGTAAAATAACACAAAGCTATTCTTTCCGTTCAATCTAACATAGAGTTCATACTAGAATAACACCTTAAGACACAAATCAACTAAAACCCTAATGTCACCTAGATACTCCATTGTCACCTCAAGTATCCATGGGCATGATTATACGATATGCATCACACAATCTCAGATTCATCTATTCAACCAACACAAAGTACTTCAAAGAGTGCCCCAAAGTTTCTACCGAAGAGTCAAGACGAAAACGTGTGCCAACCCCTATGCATAGGTGATACGTCTCCAACGTATCTACTTTTCCAAACACTTTTGCCCTTGTTTTGGACTCTAACTTGCATGATTTGAAGGAAACTAACCCGAACTGACGTTGTTTTCAGTAGAACTACCATGATGTTGTTTTATGTGTAGAAAAGAAAAGTTCTCGGAATGTCCTGGAAATCCACGGAGGCACTTTTTGGAATTAATAAGAATTTTTGGCAAAAGAATTAATGCCAGGGGGCTCACAGGCTGCCCACGAGACAGGGGGGCGCCCCCCCTAGGGCATGGCCTCCTATCTCATGGGCACCCTGGACCTCCACCGACGACAACTCCAACTCCATATATTTACGTTCGGCGAGAAAAAAATCAGAGAGAAAGTTTCATCGCGTTTTACGACACGAAGCCACCGCCAATCCCTAATCTCTCTCGGGAGGGCTGATCTGGAGTCCGTTCGGGTTAGATGAGTAATTCCATCGTAGGCTTGCTGGACGGTGATGGGTTGGATGAGATTTACCATGTAATCAAGTTAGTTTTGTTAGGGTTTGATCCCTAGTATCCACTACGTTTTGAGATTGATGTTGCTATGACTTTGCCATGCTTAATGCTTGTCACTAGGGCCCGAGTGCCATGATTTCAGATCTGAACCTATTATGTTTTCATGAATATATGTGTGTTCTTGATCCTATCTTGCAAGTCTATAGTCACCTATTATGTGTTATGATCCGACAACCCCGAAGTGACAATAATCAGGATACTTCTCGGTGATGACCGTGGTTTGAGGAGTTCATGTATTCACTATGTGCTAATGCTTTGTTTCGGTTCTCTATTAAAAGGAGGCCTTAATATCCCTTAGTTTCAGTAAGGACCCCGCTGCCACGGGAGGGTAGGACAAAAGATGTCATGCAAGTTCTTTTCCATAAGCACGTATGACTATTTACGGAATACATGCCTACATTACATTGATGAATTGGAGCTAGTTCTATATCACCCTATGTTATAACTATTGCACGAGGAATCGCATCCGGCATAATTATCCATCACTGATCCATTGCCTACAAGCTTTTCACATATTGTTCTTCGCTTTTTTACTTTTCCGTTGCTACTATTACAATCACTACAAAAACCCAAAAACATTTATCTTTACTTTTGCCACCGTTACTATTATTGTCATACCACTTTTGCTACTAAACACTTTGTTGCAGGTACTAAGTTATCCAGGTGTGGTTGAATTGACAACTCAACTGTTAATACTCAAGAATATTCTTTGGCTCCCCTTGTGTCGAATCAATAAGTTTGGGTTGAATACTTTACCCTCGAAAGCTGTTGCGATCCCCTACACTTGTGGGTTATCAAGACTAATTTCTGGCGCCGTTGCCGAGGAGCATAGCTCTATTCTCTGAGTCACTTGGGATTTATATCTGTTGATCACTATGAAGAACTTGAAAGATGCTAAAACCATGATTTTGCCCTCAACTACGAGGGGAGGTAAGGAACTGCGATCTAGCTCTGCACTAGATTCTCCTTCCGTTATTAGTAGGCTTGCGACACCTAAACCTACTACTGCTATGAATTCTGATATGTCGCATGTTATTGATGATGCCACTTCTGCTATGCATGATGAAACTACTTCTGTGCGTGATACTACTTTGCCATTAGGTGAATTTCTTGATGAACAACTTGCTAGAGTTAGGGGGAATGAAATTACTGAAGAACCTGTTATTGGTGATAGTGATGATGAAGGTTTCCCCAATGATTATGTATTACCTATTGTTCCTAAGGGTTATGTTATGAATGAAGAAGCTGCTAGGGAAATTCTTGCTTGCAATGATAGAAATGATCTTAAGAAATTATTAGCTAAATGGAAGCAGCAGTCTGTTAATGCTAGAATGAAACCCGATCCTGCTTTTGCTACTTCACCTATCTGTGTTACTGATAAGGATTATGAATTCTCTGTTGATCCTGAGATTATTACTTTAGTTGAATCTGATCCTTTTTATGGCTTTGAATCTGAAACTGTTGTCGCACATCTTACCCTGTTTACTAATGATGAGAAGTCTCGCTATTTATATATCCTTAAGTTATTTTTGTTCTCATTAAAGGGTGATGCTAAGACTTGGTATAATTCTCTTGCTCCTGGTTGTGTGCGTAGTCCCCAGGATATGATTTATTACTTCTCTACTAAATATTTCTCTGCTCATAAGAAACAAGCTGCTTTGCGGGAAAAATATAATTTTGTGCAAATCAAAGAAGAGAGTCTCCCACAAGCTTGGGGGAGGCTTCTCCGGTTACTTAATGCTTTGCCTGATCATCCTCTTAAGAAAAATGAAATACTTGATATCTTTTATAATGGACTAACCGATGCTTCCAAGGACTACTTGGATAGTTATGCTAGTTGTGTTTTCAGGGAAAGAACAGTCGACGAAGCTGAAATACTATTGAATAATATGTTGACTAATGAAAATAATTGGACTCTTCCCGAGCCAGTTCCTGAAGTAATTCCTGAACCAATTGAGCCAACTCCTGAGCCTATTCCTAAACCCACTCCGAAGAAGGGAGGTGTTTTACTTCTCAGTCCTGAAGATATGCAAGAGGCAAAGAAATCAATGAAAGAAAAAGGTATTAAAGTTGAACATGTTAAGAATTTACCTCCTATTGAAGAAATACATGGTCTTAATATACCGCCTGAAGAACCACATTGTCTTTATAACCCGACACAGGTAGTAAAGGTAAATTCTCTCTATAGATATGATAAAGTTGAAATCCCCTCTACTAAATTTCATAGCCCATGCTTAGATGAATTTGATGACTTTATGGCTAGACAAGAAAGTTTTAATGCTTATGTTGGTAGAGAGTTAAAGAATAATGCTTTTGAGATAAGATGTGTAAGTGATAATCTGGCTAGAGTTAAAGTTTAACTTCACCGCATTAGCAAATATACTTCTATGGTTGCTACTCAAGATGAGCAAGTACTTAAAGCTCAAAATGATTTGCTTGATGAATTAAATAATAAAAATGACTTTGCGGTTAGAGTGGCTACTAGAACTGGTAGAATGACTCAGGAACCTTTGTATCCTGAAGGCCACCCTAAGAGAATCGAGCAAGATTCTCAAACAAATAATTTAGAGGCACCTAGTTCTTCTAAAAAGAAGAAGAAGAAGAACGATAGGACTTTGCACGCTTCTAGTGAACCTACTGTAGACACACCTGAGAATCCTAATGATATTTCTATTTCTGATGCTGAAACTCAATCAGGTGATGAACATGAACCTAGTGAAAATGTTAATTATAATGTTCATGTTGATGCTCAACCTAGCAAAAACAATGATGTAGAGATTGAACCTGCTGTTGATCTTGATAACCCACAATCAAAGAATCAACGTTATGATAAGAGAGATTTTGTTGCTAGGAAGCATGGTAAAGAAAGAGAACCATGGGTTCAGAAACCCATGCCCTTTCCTCCTAAACCATCCAAGTCAAAGGATGATGAGGATTTTGAGCACTTTGCTGAAATGATTAGACCTATTTTCTTACTTATGCGCTTAACTAATATGCTGAAAGTAAATCCTTACGCTAAGTATACGAAGGATATCATTACAAACAAAAGAAAGATACCGAAAGCTGAAATTTCCACCATGCTTGCTAATTACACTTTTAAGGGTGGAATACCAAAGAAACTTGGAGATCCGGGTGTTCCAACTATACCTTGCTCCATTAAAAGAAATTATGTTAGAACTGCTTTATGTGATCTTGGAGCCGGTGTTAGTGTTATGCCTCTCTCTTTATATCGTAGACTTGAATTGAATAAGTGGACACCTACTGAAATATCTTTGCAAATGGCCGATAAATCAACTGTTATACCTGTCGGTATTTGTGAGGATGTGCCTTTTGTGGTTGCAAATGTCACTATCTTAACGGACTTTGTTATTCTTGATATTCCCGAGGAAGATAGTATGTCTATTATCCTTGGTAGACCTTTTCTTAATACTGCAGGGGCTGTTATTGATTTCAACAAAGGCAATGTCACTTTTCATGTTAATGGTAATGAGCATACGGTACACTTTCTGAGGAAACAATCTCAAGTTCATAGCATCAATTCTATTGAAAAAGTTCCAACTATCATTTTTGGAGGTTTTGAATTTCCTCTCCCTACTGTCAAGAAAAAGTATGATATTCTTATTGTTGGGGATTTTCATATCCCCGTTGAGGTAACTTAGTGTTATTCGAAATTTCTCTGGTTCCGTGTTATTCAGAATGAGTTTGTTAACAAGACTTGATCAACCTTGTTAGTGGGTTCATTTTGATGATCACGAGATGGATGAAACTAGAAGGCACAACCTTCTGTACCCACTTTTTACTTTCTGTTATTTAGAATAAATAAAGCAAAAATAGTATTATCTGTCTGTTTTTTGAATTATCCGTGCATTAAAAAATAGTTCGAAAACAAAAGTGCTCCAAATGCCCTACAAATATAGTATGATTTTTTCTGGAATATTTGAGGATTTTCGGCACTGAAAACACTTCAGGAGGGGCAAGCACCAGGCCACGAGAGAGGAGGGCGCGCCCCCCTGTCTCGTGGGCCCCTGGTGGCTGCCCTCCACTTATGCCAGCACCCACACACTTCATCTTCTACCCCAAAAAAATCCCCATCTAGCTCATGCACGAGTTCTAGCTCGTTTTGCTGTGATTTTTGATCTCTTAGCTCAAAGCTCCATTCACAAAACTGCTTTGGGAGATTGTCGCTTGGTATGTGACTCCTCCATCGGTCCAATTAGTTTTTGTTCTAGTGCTTTATTCATTGCAAATTTTTGCTGCTTAGGTGACCATGTTCTTGAGCTTGCATGTTAAATTTTTGAGGTCCCAAGCAATTCCAATGCATGATATAGGCTCTAGGCACTTGTAGGAGTAGTTGTTATTAATCTTGTTTAGTTTTATTCACTTTTATTTTGAAATTACTAAAATTTCAGAAATTTTCAGAAAAAGAAATATGCTTAGAAGAATGTACCAAGGAGGTTCCTCGACAAAGAAAGGGCCAAGTATTGCTATACATGAGCAAGATGTTAAATTGCCGAGGGACGCAAATGTACGGGCTTGTGAGTGGCCATCCGATGATTTTATGGTCGAAGCAGGCTTCGAGGAGGAATTTGACGCGTATGTGCGTAATGCCGAGCTGGAGGACTTCTTACAAGATAAGTGTCCTCAATATTATCAATTGACTGATTCCTTTGTGCGGAGGTTAGAATATATCTCTGCGCGTAATTCTCCTAGTGTCATGTTTGATATTTATGATACATCTTATACCATGGATTTAAAGGATTTTGCAACTGCTTGCAAACTTCCACAGTGGGGTAATATTAATGATCCTCACAAATCTGAATTTAGAGATTTTCTTGGTAGTATTACTGTGGGAGAATCTAGGGACATAGCACAAGCTACCATAGGGAGCATTCATTTTCCTGCTATACATTATTTTGCTCTCTTTATTGGTAGATGCATTAACGGCAAGGACGAAGCATGTCACATGTGTGTCCCTGATCTTTGTGTCCTCAAGAGTGCTGTATCAGGTTATAATGGTTATAACTTGGGGGCAATAGTTGCACGTAGGTTGCAGAATAATAGTAAAAGGGGTGATTTCTTTGGAGGAATTTATGCAACCCGTGTGGCTAATTTTCTTAATATAGCTCCACGAGAGGGGGATATGATTGTACCTCCTGTTTATTTGGATAAATAAGCTATGTTTGATCATCATTTTCTTTAGAGGAATGAACAATTCCTCCATTATCGACTAATCTATGACAGGCGCGACGTCGTCCATGTTACTCATCCTGCCCCCTACCTTTTTTGATTATCAGGCAAAAGGAAGATATGTTGTCACTAGGGAAGAAGCAGTTGAATATGAGAGAGGAATGGAGGCAGCTCGCCAACACGCTGCTGCTCAGGAGGCGGTCGCCTCTGTATCTCAGTACAACCCCAGTTTCACTTATGGATATCAGCGAGGCGGTCATTGGTATTAGACCAACTTAGGCCAAAAGCCTAAGCTTGGGGGAGTACGTATTTCTCACCGACTTTACATTCATGTTCACACACTAGTCGTCGGTGCTCATACTCTTTCATTGTATTATCCATGCTAGTTTAAATTTCTTTTTCTAGTTTTCTTCTTGTGTGTTTGATAAACCTTAAGAAAAACCAAAAAAAATAGTTAGTTTATTTCCATGCTTGCAGTAGAAATTAAAATGAAAACCCAAAAAGATTTCTAGTTCTTCTTCTTACTTGTTGGGAGCTTTCCCGTGTAAATACTTTTATTTTCTTTTCTTTCTTTTGGGGGTCGAGAAGACTATATTGAAAATGTTTTGTGGCTCTTATATGCATGATTGTTTATTTAACTTAGAGCCCATATTACCCTGTCTTCTCTCTTGAGTTGAATGCTTGCAGATTCCAGCTTAGTCCAATGCACGTGCACTCTTATTATTATACACATCGTTCGGTCGTGCAAGTGAAAGGCAATAATGACGATATATGATGGACTTATTGGGATGAGAAAAGCTGGTATGAACTCGACCTCTCTTGTTTTTGTAAATATGATGAGTTCATCGTTTCTGAGTCAGCTATTGTGAAGTAAACATATTTGCAATGACATTTAGAGATTATAGTTGCTTGTGTCATTCTTGATTAGCTATGAGTTATAATGGTTTACCTTGCGTGCCAACATGCTATTAGAATGATTATGATGTGGTATGGTGGGATGGTATCCTCCTTTGAATGAATTGAGTGACTCGACTTGGCACATGTTCACGCATGTAGTTGAAACAAATCAACATAGCCTTCATGATATTTATATTCATGGTGGATTAGATCCTACTCATGCTTGTATTCGGTGTGAATTAATTTTAATGCATGCTTACGACTATTGTTGCTCTCTTAGTTGGTTGCTTCCCAGTCTTTTGCTAGCCTTCACCTGTACTAAGCGGGAATACTGCTTGTGCATCCAAACTCCTTAAACCCCAAAGTTGTTCCATATGAGTCCACTATACCTACCTATATGCGGTATTTACCTGCCGTTCCAAGTAAATTTGTATGTGCCAAACTCCAAATCTTCAAATGAAATTCTGTTTTGTATACTCGAGCAGCTCATGTTACAACTAGGGCTGCCTATATCTTCCATGCTAGGTGGGTTATTCTCACGAGGAGTGGACTCCGCTCCTCATTCACGAGAAAGGGCCGGTAACCAGGATGCCCAGTCCCATGATCCAAAAAGATCAAAGCAAATCAAAATAATTAAACAAAACTCCCCCAGGGCTGTTGTATGTTGGAGGCACTCGTTGTTTCGAAGAAGCCATGGATTAATGCTTGTTGGTGGTTGGGGGAGTATAAACCTTTACCATTCTCTTTGGGAACTGCCTATAATGCATGTAGTATGGAAGATACAGCCATCTCATTGTTGTTGCGTTGACAACAAAAGTATGCTGGTCAAAATGTTATTCAATCTCTATTTTAAAATCAATGCCCAGTCCCTGCTTCCCTCTGCGAAGGGCCTATCTATTTACTTTTATATTGAGTCATCACCCTTCTTATTAAAAGCACCCGCTAGAGAGCACACTGTCATTTGCATTCATTATTATTGGTTTATATTGGGTATGACTTGAATGGATCTCTTTTACCATGAATTACAATGTTTAGTCAGTCCTTGATCTTTAAAGGTGCTCTGCATTTATGTTTTGTGGTCTCAGAAAGGGCTAGCGAGATACCATTTTGTTATATCATGTTATAATTATTTTGAGAAAGTGTTGTCATCCGAGTTTTATTATTATGGCTCGCTAGCTGATTATGCTATTGATATGACTAATTGTGAGACCTAAGTGTTATTGTGAGTATGGTTAGTTCATAATATTTGCTGAAACTTGAATGCTGGCTTTTCATGTTACAACAACAAGAGCAAATAGAGTTTGCAAAAGTTTTTCTTTATCACTTTCAGTTTATCAACTGAATTGCTTGAGGACAAGCAAAGGTTTAAGCTTGGGGAGTTGATACGTCTCCAACGTATCTACTTTTCCAAACACTTTTGCCCTTGTTTTGGACTCTAACTTGCATGATTTGAATGAAACTAACCCGGACTGATGCTGTTTTCAGCAGTGTAGAAAAGAAAAGTTCTCAAAATGTCCTGGAAATCTACGGAGGCACCTTTTGGAATTAATAAGAATTTTTGGCGAAAGAATTAATGCCAGGGGGCCCACAGGCCGTCCACGAGACATGGGGCGCCCCCCCTAGGGCGCGGCCTCCTATCTTGTGGGCCTCCTGGACCTCCACCGACGTCAACTCCAACTCCATATATTCACGTTCGGGGAGAAAAAAATCAGAGAGAAAGTTTCATCGCGTTTTACGACACGGAGCCGCTGCCAAGCCCTAATCTCTCTCGGGAGGGCTGATCCGTAGTATGTTCGGGGCTCCGAAGAGGGGGATTCGTCACCGTCGTCATCATCAACCATCCTCCATCACCAATTTCATGATGCTCACCGCCGTGCGTGAGTAATTCCATCATAGGCTTGCTGGACGGTGATGGGTTGGATGAGATTTACCATGTAGTCAAGTTAGTTTTGTTAGGGTTTGATCCCTAGTATCCACTATGTTCTGAGATTGATGTTGCTATGACTTTGCTATGCTTAATGCTTGTCACTAGGGCCCGAGTGCCATGATTTCAGATCTGAACCTATTATGTTTTCATGAATATATGCGTGTTCTTGATCCTATCTTGCAAGTCTATAGTCACCTATTATGTGTTATGATCCGACAACCCCGAAGTGACAATAATCGGGATACTTCTCGGTGATGACCGTAGTTTGAGGAGTTCATGTATTCACTATGTGCTAATGCTTTGTTCCGGTTCTCTATTAAAAGGAGGCCTTAATATCCCTTAGTTTCCCTAAGGCCACGGGAGGGTAGGACAAAAGATGTCATGCAAGTTCTTTTCCATAATCACGTATGACTATTTACGGAATACATGCCTACATTACATTGATGAATTGGAGCTAGTTCTATATCACCCTATGTTATAACTATTGCATGAGGAATCGCATCCGGCATAATTATCCATCACTGATCCATTGCCTACGAGCTTTTCACATATTGTTCTTTGCTTATTTACTTTTCCATTGCTACTATTACAATCACTACAAAACCCCAAAAACATTTATCTTTACTTTTGCTACCGTTACTATTATTATCATACCAGTTTTGCTACTAAACACTTTGCTGCAGATACTAAGTTATCCAGGTGTGGTTGAATTGACAACTCAACTGCTAATACTCAAGAATATTCTTTGCCTCCCCTTGTGTCGAATCAATAAATTTGGGTTGAATACTTTACCCTCGAAAGCTGTTGCGATCCCCTACACCTGTGGGTTATCAAGACTAATTTCTGGCGCCGTTGCCGGGGAGCATAGCTCTATTCTCTGAGTCACTTGGGATTTATATCTGTTGATCACTATGAAGAACTTGAAAGACGCTAAAACCAAGATTTTGCCCTCAACTACGAGGGGAGGTAAGGAACTGCCATCTAGCTCTGCACTAGATTCTCCTTCCGTTATTAGTAGGCTTGCGACACCTAAACCTACTACTGCTATGAATTCTGATATGTCGCATGTTATTGATGATGCCACTTCTGCTATGCATGATGAAACTACTTCTGTGCGTGATACTACTTTGCCATTAGGTGAATTTCTTGATGAACAACTTGCTAGAGTTAGGGGGAATGAAATTACTGAAGAACCTGTTATTGGTGATAGTGATGATGAAGGTTCCCCCAATGATTATGTATTACCTATTGTTCCTAAGGGTTATGTTATGAATGAAGAAGCTGCTAGGGAAATTCTTGCTTGCAATGATAGAAATGATCTTAAGAAATTCTTGCTTGCAATGTTATGAATGAAGAGGTTTGCGGCGGCGGAACTCCCGATCTATCTTGTTCTTCGATGTTTTTAGGGTATATGGGAATATATAGGCGAAAGACGTCGGTCGGGGGAGCCACAAGGGCCCCTCAAGAGTGGAGGGCGTGCCCAGGGTGGTGGGCGCGCCCCCTATCTCATGGCCTCCTCGAAGCTTCCCTAGCTTGCACTCCAAGTTCCCTGGATTGCTTCTATTCCAAAAATAACTTTTTCGAAGGTTTCATTCCGTTTGGACTCCGTTTGATATTCCTTTCCTCCGAAACACTGAAATAGGCAAGAAAACAACAATATGGGATGGGCCTCCGGTTAATAGTTTAGTCCCAAAAATAATATAAAAGTGTATAATAAAGCCCATAAACATTCAAAACAGATAATAAAAATAGCATGAATGCTTCATAAATTATAGATACGTTGGAGACGTATCAGCATCCCCAAGCTTAATTCCTGCTCGTCCTCGAGTAGGTAAATGATAAAAGAAAGAATTTATGAAGTGCGAATGTTAGCAGGTGCACAAGTTTGATCCATGATAAATTCAGTCACCTTTTCTAGAATGATTATGTGTCATAACAGTAGTTCATCTCATAAAACTTCTCAAGATCAAGTAACAAGCTATTCCGATGTTAAAGCATAGACCATAAACCTTTCTTGAAAACTAGCAAACTTCATTCTCAGTCATCAAACAATTACAATTCATCTTATTTTCAGGAAGGTTCTATGTCAGAGCTTTGATTTAGCAAACTTCACATACTCAACTATCATATAGTCTTCTACAATTGCTAACACTCACGCAATACTTACGGTTATGGAGTCTTAATCGGACACCGAGAAAGATAGGGGCTTATAGTGTTGCTCCCAACGTATTCACCTTTGGGTGATGTCAACAATAATAGTTCGTGCTAACTTACATCCAATTTGATATATATATATATATCAGGATCTTTCCAACACGAGGTGCTTGCCAAATGATAAAATGAAAAAAGGGAAAGGTGAAGATCACCTCGACTCTTGCATAAAGTAAAAGATAGGCCCTTCACAGAGGGAAGCAGGGATTTGCAGAGGTGCTAGAGCTCGATTTTGAAATAGAGATAAATAATTTTGAGAGGTATGATCTCATTGTGAACATAACAACCAAGAGTTCCCAATATCTTCCATACTACATACATTATAGGTGGTTCCCAAACAGAATGGTAAAGTTTTTACTCCCCCTCCACCAACAATCACACTCCACGGCCATCCGAAACAACGGGGTACCGTCCATACCAACAACACTCCTGGGGGAGTTTTGTTTGCAATTATTTTTGATTTGATTTTGATCTTTTGATCATGGGACTGGGCATCCCGGTTACCAGACATTTTTCTCGTGAATGATGAGCGGAGTCCACTCATCTTGAGAATAACCCACCTAGCATGGAAGATACTGACAGCCCCTAGTCGCTACATGAGTGATTCGAGCATACAAAACAGATTATTATTTGAAGGTTTAGAGTTTGGCACATGCAAATTTACTTGGAACGGCAGGTAAATACCGCATATAGGTAGGTATGGTGGACACTCATGGCAAAAACTGGGTTTAAGGATATTTGGAAGCACAAGTAGTATCTCTACTTGGTGCAAGGAATTTTGGCTAGCACGAGGGGGAAAGGCGAGCTCAGCATGTTTGAATGATCCATGACAATATACTTTAACTGAGATGTGAGAAAACATAACCCATTACGTTGTCTTCCTTGTGCAACATCAACTCTTTAGCATGTCATACTTTAATGAGTGCTCACAATTATAAAAGATGTCTAGGATAGTATATTTATACGTGAAATCTCTCTTCCTTCAATATTCTTTCATGAATTGTTCAAATGACCAATAAAATGCTTGCTAACCTTTAATAAATTTACAACCTCTACTTCTTAGATGTGAAGTCATTACTCCCCATGGGATAAGCAAATGAAACGTATATAATTTCAGATTTATGACATTCAACTCATTCAACCATTTACTCATAGGATATAAGTGAAGCACACGAGTAAATGACAAACTACTCCAAAAAGATATAAGTGAAGATCAATGAGTAGCTAAATAATTATGTAACTATGTGAAGACCCTCTCTCATTTAAGAATTTCAGATCTTGGTATTTTATTCAAACAGCAAGCAAAGCAAAACAAAATGGCATTGCAAGGATAGCACAACTCATGTGAAGAAGCAAAAACTTAGGTTCAACCGATACTAACCGATAATTGTTGAAGAAGAAAGGTGGGATGCCTAACGGGGCATCCCCAAGCTTAGATGCTTGATACTTCTTGGAATATTATATTGGGGTGCCTTGGGCATCCCCAAGCTTGAGCTTTTGTGTCTCCTTAATTCTTTTTATATCTCGGTTTCCTAAATCTCAAAAACTTCATCCACAACAAAATCAAAAGAAAACTCGTAAGCTCCGTTAGTATAAGAAAGTAAAACCACCACTTAGGTACTGTAATGAACTCATTCTAAATTCATATTGGTGTAATATCTACTGTATTCCAACTTCTCTATGGTTCATACCCTCTGATACTACTTATAGATTCATCAAAATAAGCAAACAACACAAAGAAAACAGAATCTGTCAAAAACAGAATAGTCTGTAGTAATCTGTATCAAACGTATACTTCTGGAACTCCAAAAATCCTACGAAATTAGGAAGTACTAAGAAATTTGTGCACCAATCCAGAGCAAAACTAATCAGATCAGAAGCACGTTTCTGTGAATTAACAAAACTAATTTACTGGGTGAAAAAGTTTCTGATTTTCAGCAGGATCAACACAACTATCACCGTAAGCTATCCTAAAGGTCTTACTTGGCACTTTATTGAAACAAAAACTATAAAACATGATTAGTACAGTAGCATAATCATGTGGACACACAAAAACAGTAAAGGTAAATATTGGGTTGTCTCCCAACAAGCGCTTTTCTTTAATGCCTTTTTAGCTAGGCATGATGATGACAGTGATGCTCACATAAAAGGTAAGAATTGAAACATAATGGGAGCATCATGAAGCATATGACTAGCACATTTAAGACTAACCCATTTCCTATGCATAGGGATTTTGTGAACAAACAACTTATGGGAACAATAATCAACTAGCATAGGAAGGCAAAACAAGCATAAGTTCAAAACTTGAAGCACATAGGGAGGAAACTTGACATTATTGCAATTCCTACAAGCATATGTTCCTCCCTCATAATAATTTTCAGTGGCATCATGAATGAATTCAACAATATAACCAGCACCTAAAGCATTCTTTTCATGATCTACAAGCATAGAAAATTTACTACTCTCCACATAAGCAAAATTCTTCTTATTTGAAATAGTGGGAGTATCATAAGAGACTTGAATACTATAAATTGTTTCCACATTAAAAGAGTAATGATCAGAAAAAGGGTAATCATAATCATGACAAGTTTTATAAATATAATCATCACTACTTTTTATAGCATCAGTTTCATCACAATAATCATCATAAGTAGCAACTTCGTTCTCATCATAATCGATTGAAACCTCTTCCAAGATAGTGGAATCATCACTAAATAAAGTTGTCACTCTTCAAAATCCACTTTCATAAATATTATAAGATTCAACATCCTCCAAAATAGTGGGATCATTACTTCATAAAGTTGACACTCTTACAAACCCACTTTCATCAATATAATCATCATAGGTAAGAGGCATGCTATCATCATAACAACTTTGCATATCAAAACTTGGGAGGCTAAAAATATCATCTTCATTCAACATAGCATCCCTAAGCTTGGGACAAACATTAATTTCAGCAAATATATTCTCAAATATGGCATCCTCATCCCCAAGCTCGGGCCTTTTCATATCATAAGCATAATCACTCTCATCATTAATAGTATGGATAGCACCAATAGTATAGCAATTATCATCATCACAATGAGTAGTAGGAGCAACATCATTTGGGAGGTATACCTTTCTACCTTTGTTGCTCCTTCTTTTCTTTTTCTTCTTCACATTATGTGTGGGTTCAACCTTCTTCTTTGAGCTCCTTATTGATGAGATTGGTTGAATAGAAAGCTCCTCCTCGTTACCTGATTCATCATAAGAAATAATAGGAGGATATTGGGAAATATATTCCCTTTCATTAGTATTCTCTTCATTTTCTATTTGCTTTCTTTTCTTTATGTAATTAGCAATATAAGGATTTTCAATGCAATTCACCGCACAATACAAATAAATCTCCTCTATATCAATATCGAGGAATTCCTCAAGGTTAAATTCTGGAATAAGCTTAGTTGCACGTTTCAATTCTTCATAAGCCAAAAGCAAACTAAGTTCATTATGATGCGCAAGGTAAATCAATTCATCACAATTTTTGGACACGATTCGATCATGAAACAATTTGCATCAGAGATTTAAATGACCATGCTCATTGCAAAGTTCACAAGTACGGTAAAGATATCTTAAATTTTCAGCACTAACATTAAGCCTTTCTTGCAACCCTTTAGTTTCTAAATACTTATTCCTCTTGCAATATCTATTTTCCCTATTTGGTGTGTACTTGCAAACCCAATCTACTCCACAAAAATCGACGTGCTTATAAGAGATATTTTCATCATAACTAGTGCAATCATCATTAGTACTATGGATATTCAAAGAGTTCATACTAACAACATTGCAATCATGCTCATCATTCAAAGATTTAGTACCAAGCATTTTAATGCATTCTTCTTCTAGCACTTGAGCACAATTTTCCTTTTCATCATACTCACGAAAGATATTAAAAAGACGAAGCGTATGAGACAAACTTAACTCCATTTTTTATAGTTTTCTTTTATAAACTAAACTAGTGATAAAACAAGAAACAAAAAGATTTGATTGCAAGATCTAAAGATATACCTTCAAGCACTCACCTCCCCGGCAACGTCGCCAAAAAAGAGCTTGATGTCTACTACACAACCTTCTTCTTGTAGACGTTGTTGGGCCTCCAAGTGCAGAGGTTTGTTGGACAGTAGCAAATTACCCTCAAGTGGATGACCTAAGGTTTATCAATCCATGGGAGGCATAGGATGAAGATGGTCTCTCTCAAACAACCCTGCAACCAAATAACAAAAAGTCTCTTGTGTCCCCAACACACCCAATACAATGGTAAATTGTATAGGTGCACTAGTTCGGCGAAGAGATGGTGATACAAGTGCAATATGGATGGTAGATATAAGTTTTTGTAATCTGAAAATATAAAAACAGAAAGGTAACCAATGATAAAAAGTGAGCACAAACGGTATTGCAATAGTAGGAAACAAGGCATAGGGTTCATACTTTCACTAGTGCAAGTTCTCTCAACAATATTAACATAACTGGATCATATAACTATCCCTCAACATGTAACAAAGACTCACTCCAAAGCCACTAATAGCGGAGAACAAACGAAGAGATTATGGTAGGGTACAAAACAACCTCAAAGTTATCCATTCTGCTCGATCTATTCAAGAGTCCGTAGTAAAATAACACGAAGCTATTCTTTCCGTTCAATCTATCATAGAGTTCATACTAGAATAACACCTTAAGACACAAATCAACCAAAACCATAATGTCACCTAGATACTCCATTGTCACCTCAAGTATCCATGGGCATGATTATACGATATGCATCACACAATCTCAGATTCATCTATTGAACCAACACAAAGTACTTCAAAGAGTGCCCCAAAGTTTCTACCGGAGAGTCAAGAGGAAAACGTGTGCCAACCCCTATGCATAGGTTCATAGGCGGAACCCGCAAGTTGATCACCAAAACGTACATCAAGTGGATCACGTGAATATCCCATTGTCACCACAGATAAGCACGACAAGACATACATCAAGTGTTCTCAAATCCTTAAAGACTCAATCCGGTAAGATAAATTCAAAGGGAAAACTCAATTCATCACAAGAGAGTAGAAGGGGAGAAACATCATACACTACAAAAAAAGACACATCCGTGACATTTTGGGCCGAACGAAACTTTTTCCTGTCATACATATGACACTTCTATGACGATAATTGTGACAAAGCCCGGTATCATCATAGATGTGGTGGGCTCCTACTTCTATGACAAAAAATCATGACAAAAATGGGCTTTTCGTCCTGGGTGGGCCGGAGACGCAGCTGCATGACATTCTTTGGGCTGTCCATGACGGAAAAAACGTGGTAGAAGTGAGGGCGAGGAAAATTTCGGGGAGTTCCCGGTTACGGTGGGTGGTCGGGGGCCGAGTGATGCGCGTTTCTCTCATACACGTACGTGCGTGTGCACGAGGCGTTGGCTCTAACTGAACCCGAGCAAGGCGTTGGGCTCTAACTGAACCCGAGCGATTGCACTGCAGGCTACGCATTACTAAACCCGAGCGATCGATCGATGGCTGTTAACTGAACCCGATCGAGCGATTCCTTCG